>NC_140993.1:12161539-12391846 GCF_052327205.1 Somniosus microcephalus
AGAACGATGACACTTGACCAAAAGGTGGAGCGCGCACTTTGGAAGTATTTATTTTACTGATTTAGGCAGCTCTGTTACTACGATCCCCACCCACATTATGGGATGGCTCCAAGGGTTGCTAACTCTGAACGTATCCCTGGAGGTTCATGACATAACCTCCCACTTCCAACCACCCGGCCCTGTCAAACATCCCTTTTTTTTTATATAATCACACACGTCCCCAATATTTTTTATCTATATATATATAAATAAAGCAGTTGGTCTGTCTGTCAGTCAGTCATACACTCAAAAGTTATAGAGCATACCTACACATATGTTATATCAAAAGAAAGGTTATGATCAGGGGAGTGTCATAGGCGTATTTACTTTTTGGTCAGACAAAAATTGTTCGGACAGTATACAAAAAACGTTCAAACATCCGCTCATTAGCGGTTGACCAATCCTACCGCTCATTAGCGTTGAGTGACGTGATGGTTGACCAATCCTACAGTTCAGTGACCTGATGGTTGACCAATCGGTGCGTCACGGGGGGCCTTTCATTCCGTGTGTGGGCGGGCCTAATCCTGCAGCCTCCCGAAACATCGCCACCATTTTTTTTCATACCGACAGCGACAGCACCAGCACAACAAACCCCCACATTGCGGCTCCGGCACAGTATCCCGCTCCCGGCCCGCCGGAGCAGGAGGTGAGTTCGCCTCACTCGGGCCAGGTCGGGCCTGACAACCGCTCGGCCCGAGATACAGAGTGGGGGAGCAGCAGCGGCCGGCCGTCAACCACGCGGCCCTGTAAACTGCCGTTCCACAAAAAAGCCTAGGCAACGCCGGGCCCCCCCAGCTAGTAACTAATAAACAAAAGGAGGGGGGAAATCTGGGAGTGACTGATGCCAAGTGTTCATTAGAACATAAGAAATAGGAACAGGTGCAGGAGTAGGAGGAGGCCATTTGGTCCTTCGAGTCTGGTCCGCCACTCAATAAAGAAAGAAAGACTTGCTTTTCTATAGCGCCTTTCACGACCACCGGACATCCCAAAGCGCTTTACAGCCAATGAAGTACATTTTGAAGTGTAGTCATTGTTGTAATGTAGGAAACACGGCAGCCAATTTTCACACAGCAAGATCCCACAAACAGCAATGTGATAATAACCAGATCATCTGGGTTTTTTTCATGATGTTGATTGAATGATAAATATTGGCCCAGGACACCGGGGAGAACTCCCCTGCTCTTCTTTGAAATAGTGGCCGTGGGATCTTTCACGTCCACCTGAGAGAGCAGATGGGGCCTTGGTTTAACGTCTTAGCTGAAAGACGGCACCTCTGACAGTGCAGCGCTCCCTCAGTACTGCCCCTCCGACAGTGCAGCGCTCCCTCAGTACTTCCCCTCCGGCAGTGCGGCGGCTCCCTCAGTACTGCCCCTCTGGCAGTGCGGCGCTCCCTCAGTACTGCCCCTCCGACAGTGCGGCGCTCCCTCAGTACTGATCCTCCGACAGTGCGGCGCTCCCTCAGTACTGACCCTCCGACAGTGCCACGCTCCCTCAGTACTGATCCTCCGACAGTGCGGCGCTCCCTCAGTACTGCCCTTCCGACAGTGCCGCGCTCCCTCAGTACTACCCCTCCGACAGTGCGGCGCTCCCTCAGTACTGACCCTCCGACAGTGCGGCGCTCCCTCAGTACTGCACTGGGAGTGTCAGCCTAGATTTATGTGCTCAAGTCTCTGGAGTGGGACTTGAACCCACAACCTGCTGACTCAGAGGCGAGAGTGCTACCAACTGAGCCATGGCTGACACTTAATGCCCCCTGTGACTTTTCTTCCCAGATTTTATTTTCTCACTGCAGTGCCCTGGCGATTAAGCTTTAATTCCTGGAGACTAAGAGACAATGCTGGCGGGTTGGCAGTCCTCGGTGACACAGGCCTTTGATAGGCAGGCGATGAAGATGCAGTGGCATTTGGATTCTGGTCAAAGCCTGGCGGTAGGAGTGTGAAATGTTCATGCTGCGGCTGACTTGAACGGCGAATAATGCTCACCACTGCAATTATGAATTTTATCCTTCCAAACTCGGGCTGTGGCTAGAGGTAGCTTTTGGAGCTATATAGTATATCACTAGGACCGAGCACTCGATTATTGGAGGCTGTCCCTGCTGGTAATACTGTAAAGAGAGTAACTTGAGATGTTGCATTAAGCATATCGCACAATAAACATACCATATAAAAGTAAAGCACACTGGCTTAACTCTCTCTCTCTCTCGTAGTGCATCAATATGTTGGCCATTGCTGGAGACAACACTGTCCTGTAAAGGAGTGCTGCTAGTTTGCCATCAATGGAAAAAATGATCTGCTCATTAGCAGATTGCGGTTTGTGGGAGCTTGCTGTGCGCAACCGCGATTCCCACATTACGACAGTGACCGCACTTCAACAAAAAAGTACTTCATTGACTGTAAGGCGCTTTGGGACGTCCTGAGGATGCGCAAGGCGCTGTGGAAATGCAAGTTCTTTCATTACAAAAGGACTTTCTGAAAGAAAGAACAAAAAGTTCGCCACTAGCTGTTCACGAAGACGACCCACTGCCAATGTTCCCTCGAAGCTGCGCGGTCGCGTGCACCGCCTGCCAGTCGCAGGCTTTTTAAATGTGCAGGTTCGCGCATACACGAAACTTTGAAAGTGCCGTGTGGCCCTTTAAGTGGGGCCCGCACACCCAACATTGCCCCCTTCACCACCATCTCAAGGGGCAACTAGGGACGGGCAATAAATGTCGGCCTTGCCATCGACGCCCACATCCCGAGAATGAAGAGATTTCTCCACTGTGTATTTTCTACTTTAAGGCACTACTGCCAGAGCAACAATTTGCCGTCAGCTCCAGGCCTGAAACACGTTCGCTCGCTCATTGTAATGGGAGACACGAAGAACGTGTCTCACATTAACGACGCGCTCAGCCATGATCTTACTGAATGGCGGAGCAGGTTCGAGGGGCCAAATGGCCGACTCCTGCTCCTATTTCTTATGTTCTTATCATTCGACCGCCCAGGCGGTGGTGGTGGCTGGTGAGCGTGGGGCTTTACATAGAAACATAGAAGATAGGAGCAGGAGTAGGCCATTCGGCCCCTCGAGCCTGTTCCGCCATTCAATGAGTTCATGGCTGATCATCCAAATTCAGTGCCCTGTCCCTGCTTTCTCCCCATACCCCTTGATCCCTTTAGCCTTAAGAAATATATCCAACTCCTTCTTGAATATATTTAATGAATTGGCCTCTACTGCCTGCCTTCTGTGGTAGAGAATTCCACAGGTTCACCACTCTCTGGGTGAAGAAATTCCTCCTCATTCCTGTCCTAAATTGCTTACCCCTTATCCTTAGACTGTGACCCCTGGTTCTGGACTCCCCAACCATCGGGAACATCCTTCCTGCATCTCGTCTGTCCAGTCCTGTCAGAATTTTATAAGTTTCAATGAGATCCCCTCTCACTCTTCTAAACTCCAGCAAGTAAAAGCCCAATCGACCCAATCTCTCCTCATACGTCATTCCTGCCATCCCAGGTATCAGCCTAATGATCTTACTGAATGGCGGAGCAGGCTCGAGGGGCCAAATGGCCGACTCCTGCTCCTATTTCTTATGTTTTTAATCATTCGACCGCCCAGGCGGTGGTGGTGGCTGGTGAGCGTGGGGCTTTACGACAGTGAACACAAGGAGTTAACACAACACAAAGGCGCGAGATTACCACTGGGCTGTTAGATGGACAGCATCGCGTTTAGCAACAACCCAGTGACAGGAGGAGTCTGATGTATTTGCAAACACATTCCAACTCATCTCCTACACACACAAAGCTTCTTCTTCAAGGTTCTTTTCACTCCCGTGAGAGAAAAGGGTGCAGCTATCCAATTTAAGTTTCCAGAATATTAAGAAATCATCAGTTTCAGATGGAGTCCGTGCTTCCAATAACACAGTGAGCGCCAAGTGAAAGACCCGAGAGTCAGCAGCAATTAGGCTGAAGAGGGAGGGAAGGAGAATAGAATCATACAGCAGAAAGAGCTCTCCAATTAGTCCCACTCCCCCCATCTCTTTCCCCATAGCCCTGCAAATTTTTCCCTTCAAGTATTTATCAAATTCCCTTTTGAAAGTTACTATTGAATCTGCTTCCACCGCCCTTTCAGGCAGCGCATTCCAGATCACAACAACTCGCTGCGTTAAAAAATGTTTCCTCCTCTCCCCCACCCCGGTTCTTCAGCCAATTAATGTAAATCTGTGTCCTTTGGTTACCGACCCTCCTGCCAGTGGAAACAGATTCTCCCTATCTACTCTGTCAAAAAAAAACGCTCATCAATTTGAACGCCTCTATTAAATCTTCCCTTAACCTTCTCTGCTCTAAGGAGAACAATCCCAGCTTCTCTAGTCTCTCCACCTAACTGAAGTCCCTCATCCCTGGAACCATTCTAGTAAATCTCCTCTGCACCCTCTCCAAAGCCTTCACATCCTTCCTAAAGTGCGGTGCCCAGAATTGGACACAATACTCCAGCTGAGGCCTAACCAGTGATTTATAAAAGGTTTAGCATAACGTTTGGAAGTTGAACACTCCCAGTCTCTCCACAGACGAAAGAATTTCTGTCCTCTGTCCTCCCCTCCCCTTTCCCCGTGACTCCGCTACATTAACATAATAAGAACATAAGAAATAGGAGCAGGAGTCGGCCATACGGCCCCTCGAGCCTCCTCGGCTATTCAATAAGATCATGGCTGATCTTCGACCTCAACTCCACTTTCCCGCCCGATCTCCATATCCCTTGATTCCCCGAGAGTCCAAAAATCTAATCGATCTCTGTCTTGAATATAATCAAAGACTCGGCATCCACAGCCCTTTGTGGCAGAGAACTCCAAAGATTCACCACCCTCTGAGTGAAGGAATCCCCCCTCATCTCAGTCCTAAATGGCCGACCCCTTATCCTGAGACTATGACCCCGAGTTCTGGACTCTCCAGCCAGGGGAAACAACCTCTCAGCATCTACCCTGTCGAGCCCTGTAAGAATTTTGTATGTTTCAATGAGATCCCCTCTCATTCTTCTAAACTCCAGAGAGTACAGGCCCATTCTACACAACCTCTCATCCCAGGAATCAACCTAGTGAACCTTTGTTGCACCGCCTCCAAGGCATGTTCGTCCTTAACTGGGAAACAGGCCCGAGACAACCTCCAACCTTCCACAATTGTAGATGGCATCAGTAACACATTGCTGGCACCTTCCAGGTAAGTAGCTGTTGCCTTTTTTATCAAATCAATATGCACCGAGATTTGATTTTTTCTTAATTTGAACTGCCTAAAAGCAAAGACTAGTACAACTCAAGGGATTGCGATATTACGAGCAACTATTGTACTACTTGAATACAAAACAAAGTTGCACCATAAATTAATGCAGCAGGGACTACCATCTGAAGATTCTCAAACCCTTACAATCTGAATAGCTTCTGCAGTAAATCACAGCAGCAGATCTCATTTAACTAATCCTCTTAACTGTGGCATTTGCTAGAATTTCAAACTTATTTTTTAAGCTCGTTTTTGCAATTAAAAAAAAAGGTACAACAATAAGAATTAGGAGCAGGAGTCGGCCACACGGCCCCTCGAGCCTGCTCCGCCATTCAATAAGATCACGGCTGATCTTCGACCTCGACTCCACATTCCCGCCCTAACCCCATATCCCTTGATTCCCCTAGAGTCCAAAAATCTATCGATCTCAGCCTTGAATATACTCAATGACTGAACATCCACAGCCCTCTGGGGTAGAGAATTCCAAAGATTTTGAGTGAAGAAATTTCTCCTCATCTCAGTCCTATATGGCTGGCTCCTTATCCTGAGACTGTGACCCCTGGTTCTAGACTCTCCAGCCAGGGGAAACATCCTCCCTGCATCTACCCTGTCAAGCAACCTCAGGATGTTATACATTTCAATGAGATCACCTCTCATTCTTCTAAACTCTAGGGAATATAGAAACATAGAAACTAGGAGCAGGAGGAGGCCATTTGGCCCTTCGAGCCCGCTCCGCCATTCAACGAGATCATGGCTGATCATCCAAACCCTAGCACCCGGTCCCTACACCGACAGCCATCCCACCCAAGCCCTATCCCCGTAACCCCACGTATTTAATCCCCCCTAACACTAAGGGCCAATTTTTATCATGGCCAATCAACCTAACCCGCACATCTTTGGACTGTGGGAGGAAACCGGAGCACCCGGAGAAAACCCACGCAAACACGGGGAGAATGTGCAAACTCCACACAGACAGGCCTAGTCTCCTTAATCTCTCCTCATAGGACAATCCCCCCATCCCAGGAATCAGTCTGGTGAACCTTGCACTCCCTTTAAGACAAGTATATCCTCCCTTAGGTAAGAAGACCTCAATCAGCATCACTAAAAAAAAACCCAGATTATCTGGTCATCATCATATTGCTGTTTGTGAGTGCTTTGCCTACCTAGCTGACCCAGAAATGCCAATTTGTGGGGGGAGGGAGAGAAACATATAATTAAACTTGTAAAACACGGTATAGAAATGGTAATGTAGAATATTTATTGGCCTGGGCCCTAAGCTCTGGAATTCCCTCCCTAAACCTCTCCACCTCTCTCTCCTCCTTTAAGGCGCTCCTTAAAACCTCCCTCTTTGACCAAGCGCTTGATCACCTGTCCCAATATCTCCTTATACGGCTCGGTGTCAGATTTTGTTCAATAATCGCTCCTATGAAGCACCTCGGGACGTTTTACTATGTTAAAGGCGCGGTATAAATACAAGTTATTGATGAAAGGTCATCGACCTGAAACGTTAACTCTGTTTCTCTCTTCACAGATGCTGCCGGTCCTGCCGAGTGTCTCCAGCATTTTCTGTTTTTATTACAAGTTGTTGTCTTTTGTAAATTTTGATATTTGTATATATTTTCAATACCAAATAATGGTTAAAAAATATACATGTTAAAAAAAAAATCCATTGACTTCTGCCCCCGGAGAGTATTAATAAATACCCCCACGGAACATTCCAGCACTGTCCGTGCTCACATTCACATTCAGAGAGTGAAGTAGGCATTTCAATAATTGCTCATTTTAAATAACATTTCCCAGTTTTCTGGGTTAAGGAACTGACGGGAATCAATTAAAAATAAAACATCTTCCTAAAATGTGCTCACAGCCTGACCAGCATTAATGCCGTTCCCTTCTGCCTGCGGAATTAATGAAAAGGAAAGGTGGGTTGTCTGAGAGAGTTCTTTTTAAAAACAGCAATATATATTCTAAATGCACAAGTTTAGCAGAATCAGATGCAGGTTTTTGCCAAAGGGAGATGAAATGAAAATATAGTCAAGCACTCTCTCCCCTCCAAGTCAGAAGGTCGTGGGTTCAAGTCCCACTCCAGAGCCTCGAGCACAACAAAAATCTAGGCCGACACTCCCAGCGCAGTGCTGAGGGAGTGCCGCACTGTCGGAGGTGCCGTCTTTCAGATGAGACGTTAAACCGAGGCCCCGTCTGCTCCCTCTCAGGTGGATGTAAAAGGCCCCGCAGCCACTATTTTGAAGAGGGGCAGGGCAGTTATCCCTGGTGTCCTGGCCAATATTTATCACTGAAACAGATTATCTGGTCGTTATCACATTGCCGTTTGTGGGAGCTTGCTGTACGCATATTTGTGGAAAGGCGCTATATAAATGCAAGTCTTTGGAACATGTAATTAAACTTGTAAAACACGGTATAGAAAGAAAGAACTTGCATTTCTATAGCGCCTTTCACAACCTCAGGACGTCCCAAAGCGCTTTACAGCCAATGAAATATGTCTTTTGAAGTGTGGTCACTGTTGTAATGTGGGAAACGCGGCAGCCAATTTGCGCACAGCAAGCTCCCACAAACAGTAATGTGATAATGACCAGATACTCTGTTTTTTTTTAGTGATGATGGTTGAGGGATAAATGTTGGCCCAGGACTTCAATGCGATGAGACAGAGACTGTCCACAGTAAACTGGGCCAATCTATTTACCAGTAAAACGACAGAAGATCAGTGGGAGGTGTTCAAAAAAGAATTTAATACGATACAGAATCAGTTTATACCCGTAAGAGGCAAGAGCTCTACCTGCCAACAAAAAGACAGCCATGGACGACTAAAGAGGTAAGGGACAATATAAAACTAAAAGAAAAAGTAGACAAAAGTGCAAAAACTAGCAAAGATCCTGGCAACTTGGAGAGATACAAACAACAACAAAAGGTGACAAAACAGATCGCAAGAGCTACAAAAAGGGAGTATGAAAAGAAACCTTCACAGGAGCGATTACCAAACAAAATTTGACACCGAGCCACATAAGGAGAAATTAGGGCAGGTCTTGGTTACGGTTTTAAGGAGCGTTTTGAAGGAGGAGAGAGGTAGAGAGGTTTAGGGAGGGAATTCTAGAGCTCAGGGCCCAGGCAGCTGAAGGCACGGCCAGCAATGGTGGAGCGATTAAAATCGGGGACGCGCAAGAGGCCAGAATTGGAGGAACGCAGAGATCTCGGGGTGTTGTAGGGCTGGAGGAGCTTACAGAGATAGGGAGGGTTGTGGGGCTGGAGGAGGTTACAGAGATAGGGAGGGTTGTGGGGCTGGAGGAGGTTACAGAGATAGGGAGGGGTTGTAGGGCTGGAGAATGTTACAGAGATAGGGAGGGTTGTAGGGGCTGGAGGAGGTTACAGAGATAGGGAGGGTTGTGGGGCTGGAGGAGGTTACAGAGATAGGGAGGGTGGTCGAGGCTGGAGGAGGTTACAGAGATAGGGAGGGGTGGAGGGGGCTGGAGGAGGTTACAGAGATAGGGAGGGTTGTAGGGCTGGAGGTGGTTACAGAGATAGGGAGGGTTGTAGGGCTGGAGGAGGTTACAGAGATAAGGAGGGTGGTAGGGGCTGGAGGAGGTTACAGAGATAGGGAGGGGTGGAGGGGGCTGGAGGAGGTTACAGAGCTAGGGAGAGTTGTAGGGCTGGAGGAGGTTACAGAGATAGGGAGGGTGGTAGGGGTTGGAGGAGCTTAGAGATAGGGAGGGTTGTAGGGCTGGAGGAGGTTACAGAGATAGGGAGGGGCAAGGCGGCCATGGAGGGATTTGAAAACAATGGCTGAAAATGTTATAATTGAGACGTTGCATAACCGGCAAGTACTCCAGCAAGAGTCAGTAAGTCGATGAACGAGAGGCCGTGTAAAAAAAAAGCAGGGAAATGTTTGCTTTGTAAACACTAGATTGGAAAACCAACTCTCAGAGCAGCACAGTCAGCACTTGCTGCTATCGCGACCTTTCCTTAGCAGCACTGTGTTGGGAGTCTTCAGACCTGGTTGCTAAAGCCTGCCCAAAAATATCCCCAATGCTATAGCACCAACCATTTGACAGGATGTCTTAAAAGTTTGGTGCTTACTGATGTAAACCACTGTAGTTCCAAACCCTTCTCCTGTGGCTGCTAAGGAATTAATATCAATGCCAGATCTACCCTCCAAAATATTTATGGCAGAACCATTCAAACTGTGCTTTCCAGATCTGGCCCACAAAATCCAAGAACCTGATTGACAAACACTTTTCATTCATCGCTGCAACGCACATGCAGTCGACACGGAACATAATGAAAACCTCCAGCAACTGCATTCCTAGCATAATTCCGTGTCAGCTGTGGCTCAGTGGGCAGCACTCTTGCCTCGGAGTCAGACGGTTGTGGCGGAGAGGGAGAGGGAGAGCGAGAGCGCTGCACTGTCGGAGGTGCTGTCTTTCAGAGGAGACGTTAAACCGAGGCCCCGTCTGCTCGCTCAGGTGGACGTGAAAGATCCCACGGCCACTATTTCGCAGAAGAGCAGGGGAGTTATCCCCGGTGTCCTGGGGCCAATATTTATCCCTCAATCAACATTACTAAAACAGGTTATCTGGCCATTATCACGTTGCTGTTTGTGGGAGCTTGCTGTGCGTAAATTGACTGCCGCGTTTCCCACATTACAATAGCGACTGCACTTTGTAAAGTGCTTTGGGACGTCCTGAGGTCGAGAAAGGTGCTATATAAATGCAAGTCTTTTTCTTTTTTTATGGCAAATTTAGCCAAAGTTTTTTTTTAAATAACTTTGCAAGTAATTTTTTTCCCCAATCTCCTGGGATTGGAGATTTTGCAGCATGTTGTTAATACTGCAGTCATTTCCTCTGTCTACACACACACACATATATATATATATATATATATATAAATACGATTCAAGGAGAGACAGATGGAGAGAATATACGCTTAAGATTTTTCTGTAGATTTTAACTACGATTCCCTCCGTAAAAACCCCGACTCAGTTATTTGGTTAAAAACATTTGAGGTTTTTGTATCATTGTAATCATAAAACACAACAGCGATAAGTGGTTAACAACTTTTATTGAAAAGGCTCAATAAATTTCCAGGAAGGCTTTATGCTGTTGGGAAAGCTTCTTAAGCTGCTCACTAAGATAACTTAAATAGATCTTAGAGCAGAACCTCAAGATCCACAATGGGCACATAGGGGGCGATCTTGCCAGCCCTGGGGAGGCGGGTTTGGAGGCCGGACTGCCAGGAAAATGGCAGAATCTGGGGGCGGGTACCCATCCCGCCCCCAACCCGCCTCCGTGCCACCTTCCCAGAAGGCGGATAGCCGACCCGCGCTGGGAGCCGCCTCCCTGAGGCGGGAAGGTGATTAGTGCCAATTAATTGCCTGTTAACAGGTAGTTAACGGGCAGTTTTTTGGATAATCCCTATTTTGAGCCCTGAAGTAAGGGCTTCCCGACGGCTCCGAAACTCACCAGGGTCAGCGAGGCAGGCCGTCGGTCTGTGGGGGTCGGCGGGGCAGAGATGTCCGGTGTGCAGGTGAGTGAAGGGTGCATGTGTGCAGAGGTAAGTGTGTGAGGTGTGTGTAAAAGGTGAGCGAGAGCGGCTGGAGAGCGCCAAACCTCGGGAGATTTCACAGGTGAGCGAGAGCGGCTGGAGAGCGCCAAACCTCGGGAGATTTCAAAGGTGAGCGAGAGCGGCTGGAGAGCGCTAAACCTCGGGAGATTTCAAAGGTGAGCGAGAGCGGCTGGAGAGCGCCAAACCTCGGGAGATTTCAAAGGTGAGCGAGAGCGGCTGGAGAGCGCTAAACCTCGGGAGATTTCAAAGGTGAGCGAGAGCGGCTGGAGAGCGCTAAACCTCGGGAGATTTCAAAGGTGAGCGAGAGCAGCTGGAGAGCGCTAAACCTCGGGAGATTTCAAAGGTGAGCGAGAGCGGCTGGAGAGCGCTAAACCTCGGGAGATTTCAAAGGTGAGCGAGAGCGGCTGGAGAGCGCTAAACCTCGGGAGATTTCAAAGGTGAGCGAGAGCGGCTGGAGAGCGCCAAACCTCGGGAGATTTCAAAGTTGAGCCGGGTCTACGACAGACCGGTGAGTATAAAGAAGTAAAAAGTGATCGAAGTGTGACATCACCAGAAAGCAGGTAAGTGATTGGTTGGTGAGTATTTCTCTCTCACTTTTTTCCAAACTTAATTTTTGTGGTTTATAGTTTCTAAGGTCTCTGTTGTGTAGCAGGAGTGCTAGTAAACAAGGAACCTTGAGTATAACATTTAATTGTAGTGTAATTAGTGGTATTGATTTGATTTAATTTAATTTGAATTAATTAAAGGGTAAGTCACGGCAGGAGAGCTCGGCCCGTGGCATGCTCCTCCTGCACTATGTGGGCAATCAGGGACACTTCCTGTGTCCTTGACAACCACGTGTGCAGGAAGTGTATCCAGCAGCAGCTACTGGCAGACCGCATTGCAGCGCTGGAGCTGCGAATGGATACATACTGGAGCATTCGCGATGCTGAGGATGTCGTGGATAGCATGTTTAGGGAGTTGGTCACACCGCAGGTAAAGGCTGCACAGGCAGGAAAGGAATGGGTGACCAGCAGGCAGAGTAAGAGGCGCAGACAGGTAGTGCAGGAGTGCCCTGTGGTCATCCCCCTCTCAAACAGATATACCACTTTGAATATTGTTGAGTGAGATGGCTTATCGGGGGAAGGCAGCAGCAGCCAACTTCCTGGCACCATGGATGGTTCTGCTGCACAGGACGGGAGGAAAAAGAGCGGGAGAGCTATAGTGATAGGGGATTCTATTGTAAGGGGAATAGATAGGTGTTTCTGCGGCCGTAAGCGAGACTCCAGGGTGGTATAATTGCAAAATACTGCGGATGCTGGAAATCTGAAATAACAACAGAAAATGCTGGAAATACTCAGCAGGCCAGGCAGCATCCGTGGAGAGAGAAACAGAGTTAACGTTTCAGGTCTGGGACCCTTCATCAGAACTGGAAAAAGCTGGAGCTGTAACAGATATTAAGCAGGTGCAGAGACAGCGGGGGGGGGGGTTAGGAGGGGAGGAAGAAATAGAAAGAACACCCTGTACTTTTGTAAGAGGCAGGAAAGACAGTATGGTATGTTGCCTCTCTGGTGCAAGGGTCAAGGATGTCTCGGAGCAGCTGCAGGGCATTCTGGAGGGGAAGGTGAGCAGCCAGTTGTCGTGGTGCATGTAGGTACCAACGATATAGGTAAAAAACGGGATGAGGTCCTAAAAGCTGAATATAGGGAGTTAGGAGGTAAACTAAAAAATAGGACCTCAAAAGGTAGTAATCTCAGGATTGCTACCAGTGCCACGTGCAAGTCAGAGTAGAAATAGAAAGATATTTCAGATGACTACGTGGCTAGAGGAATGGTGCAAGGGGGAGGGATTCAAATTCCTGGGACATTGGAACCGGTTCTGGGGGAGGTGGGACCAGTACAAACTAGACGGTTTGCACCTGGGCCGGGCCGGGACCGATGTCCTAGGGGGAGTGTTTGCTAGTCCTGTTGGGGAGGGCTGAAACTAAAATGGCAGGGGGTTGGGAACCTGTGCAGGGAGAGGTTAAGAACAGCTAGTGTAAGAATACTTGGAGAAATTTGGGGATTAGTATCAATTCGAGATGGGGTGGGATCAAAAAAAAAGTTAGATATATTTCTTAAGGCTAAAGTGATCAAGGGATATGGGGAGAAGGCAGGGACAGGGTACTGAATTTGGATGTTCAGCCATGATCTCATTGAATGGCAGAGCAGGCTCGAGGGGCCGAATGGCCTACTCCTGCTCCTATCTTCTATGTTTCTATGAGACAGAGGAAAGGGAAGCAAGGATAGAAGCAAAAGACAGGAAGGAGAAAAGCAAAAGTGGAAGGCAGAGAAATCAAGGGTGTAATCAAACAAGGCCACAGTAAATAATAATTCTAAAAGGACTAAGAGTGTTAAAAAAACAAGCCTGAAGGCTTTGTGTCTTAATGCGAGGAGCATTCGTAATAAGGTGGATGAATTAGCTGCGCAAATAGATGTAAACGGCTGATATAATTGGGATTACGGAGACATGGCTCCAGGGTGACCAAGGCTGGGAATTCAACATACAGGGGTATTCAATATTCAGGAAGGACAGGCAAAAAGGAAAAGGGGGTGGGGTAGCATTGCCGGTTAAAGAGGAGATTAACACAATAGTAAGGAAGGGTATTAGCTCTGATGATGTGGAATCTGTATGGGTAGAGCTGAGAAATACCATGGTGCAGAAAACATTAGTGGGAGTTGTATACAGACCCCCAAACAGTAATGCTGAGGATGGGGATGGCATTAATCGGGAAATTAGAGACGCGTGCAATAAGGGCACAGCAGTTATCATGGGTGACTTTAATCTACATATAGATTAGGCTAACCAAATTAGTAACAATACTGTGGAGGAGAAATTCCTAGAGTGTATACCGGATGGTTTCCTGGACCAATATGTCGAGGAACCAACTAGAAATCAGGTCATCTTAGACTGGGTATTATGTAATGAGAAAGGATTAATTAGCAATCTTGTTGTGCGAGGCCCCTTGGGGAGGAGCGATCATAAAATTCTTTATTAAGATGGAGAGTGAAGTACTTGACTCAGAGACTAGGGTCCTGAATTTAAATAAAGGAAACTACGGTGGTATGAGGCACGAGTTGGCTAGGATGGATTGGGGAACGTTACTTAAAGGGTTAACGGTGGATAGGCAATGGCAAACATTTAAAGATCACAAGGATGAACTACAGAATTTGTTCATCCCTGTTTGGCATAAAAAAGTGACTCAACCGTGGCTAGCAAGGGAAATTAGAGCAAGCATAAGATCCAAGGAGAGGGCATATAAATTGGCCAGAAAAAGCAGCAAACCTGAGGATTGGGAGCAGTTTAAGATTCAGCAAAGGAGGACAAAGGGATTAATTAAGGGGGGGGGGAAATAGAATGAGAATAAGCTTGCAGGAAACATAAAAGCTAACTGTAAAAGCGTCTATAGATATGTGAAGAGAAAAAGATTGGTGAAGTCAAGCGTAGGTCCCTTGCATTCAGAATCAGGGGAATTTATAATGGGGAACAAAGAAATGGCTGACCAATTAAATACATAGTTTGGTTCTGTCTTCACAAAGGAGGACACAAATAACCTCCCAGAGATGTCAGGGAACATAGGGTCTAATGAGAGGGAGGAACTGAATGAAATCAGTATTTGTAGGGAAATTATGTTAGGGAAATTGATGGGACTGAAGGCCGATAAATCCCCAAGGCCTGATAATCTACATCCTAGGGTACTTAAGGAAGTGGCTCTAGAAATAGTAGATGCATTGCTGGTCATCTTCCAAAATTCTATAGAATCAGGCACAGTTCCCATGGATTGGAGGGTAGCCAATGTAACCCCACTATTTAAAAAAGGTGGTCAAGAGAAAATGGGGAATTATAGACCGGTATGCCTGACATCGGTAGTGGGGAAAATGCTAGAGTCTATTATAAAAGATGTAATAGCAGAGCATTTGGAAAACAGTGACAGGATCGGACAAAGTTAACATGGATTTACAAAAGGCAAATCGTGCTTGACTAATCTACTGGAATTTTTTGATGATGTAACTGGTAGAATAGATAAGGGAGAACCAGTGGATGTGGTGTATTTAGACTTTCAGAAGGCTTTCGATAAGGTCCCGCATAAGAGATTAGCGTGCAAAGTTAAAGCACATGGGATTGGGGGTAAGGTACTGACTTGGATAGAGAACTGGTTGGCAGACAGGAGCAAAGTGTTGGAATAAACGGGTCTTTTCCGAATGGCAGGCAGTGACTAGTGGGGTACCGCAGGGATCGGTGTTTGGATCCCAGCTATTCACAATATATATTAATGATCTAGACGAGGGAAGTAGATGTAATATCTCCAAGTTTGCAGATGGCACAAAGCTGGGTGGGCGTGTGCGCTGTGAGGAGGATGCCGAGAAACTCCAGTGTGATTTGGACAGGTTGGGTGATTGGGCAGATGCATGGCAGATGCAGTATAATGTGGATAAATGCGAGGTTATCCACTTTGGTGGCAAAAGCAGGAAGGCAGATTATTATCTGAACGGCAATAGATTGGGAGAAGGGGAAGTGCAACGAGACCTGGGTGTCCTTGTGCACCAGTTGCTGAAGGTAAGTATGCAGGTGCAGCAGGCGGTTAAGAAGGCAAATGGTATGTTGGCCTTCATAGCGAGAGGATTCGAGTACAGGAGCAAGGAAGTCTTGCTGCAGTTGTACAAGGCCTTGGTGAGACCACACCTTGAGTATTGTGTGCAGTTTTGGTCGCCTTATCTGAGGAAGGTTGTTCTTGCCATGGAGGGAGTGCAGCGAAGATTCACCAGGCTGATACCTGGGATGGCAGGAATGACGTATGAGGAGAGATTGGGTCGATTAGGCTTATACTTGCTGGAGTTTAGAAGAATGAGAGGGGATCTCATTGAAACTTATAAAATTCTAACAGGACTAGACAGGCTAGATGCAGGAAGGATGTTCCCTATGACGGGGGAGTCCAGAACCAGGGGTCACAGTCTAAGGAAAAGGGGTAAGCCATTCAGGACTGAGATGAAGAGGAATGGCCTACTCCTGCTCCTATCTTCTATGTTTCTATGTAAAGTGTTTTAATAAGTTTTACTTACCTTTACTTTCTCCTGCAGGCTTCCTCCCTTCAGGTCTCGGGAATCACTCAGCTCACTGGCACAGAAAGCAGAATGGCCGCTGAACTGTCAAAAGCTGCAGCCTTCTGCTTTCTGCTCAGGAAGGCTTTCTAATTGAGTCTTGAGTAAAGACTCAACTTGGAAGACAGATTGTCCGTGTTTGACAGCTTCACAGAGCTGTGAAACGCTGACATTTCATCTGTCAAAAGCTCTTGACAGATGAAACATCACTCGCTGACGTCACCTGTAACCGGCTTTCTCTTAATTGGCCTGCTGAACCCGCTGGGCGGGCTTAACAAGGTCAATCAAGGGAAAATAGCGTGGGTTGGCCACAAGTCGATGGGAGGCGGGACTAAAACCCGACAAGTGGGAGTCTCGCCTCCAAAAGCTCCCCATTGACAAAATCCAGCCCATAGACTTTGAACTTTATAGGCATCCCACAAAAAAAAAGACGTTCGTGCAAGCACATTTACAAATACTTTTCATTCGCCGCTGCAGCACACACGAAACATAATGGAAAGCCTCTTGCAACTTAACATACTTGGAGGGGAAACATTCGCAGGGCTGTGGGGAAAGCGCAGAGAGGGTGGGACTAATTGGAGAGCTCTTTCAAAAAGCCGGCAGCAGCAACAACTTGTATTTATATAGCGCCTTTAACGTAGTAAAACGTCCCAAGGCGCTTCACGGGAGCGACTTTCAGACAAAATTTCACACCGAGCCACATAAGAATAAATTAGTGCAGGCGACCAAATGCTTGGTCAATGAGGTAGGTTTTAAGGAGCGTCTTAAAGGAGGAGAGAGAGGCGGAGAAGTTTAGGGAGGGAATTCCAAAGTTTAGGGCCCAGGCAGCTGAAGGCACGGCCGCCAATGGTGGAGTGATTAAAATCGGGGGATGCTCAAGAGGCCAGAATTGGAGGAACGCAGAGATCTCGGGGGTTGTGGGGCTGGAGGAGATTACAGAAATAGGGAGGGACAAGGCCCTGGAGGGATTTGAAAACCAGGATGAGAATTTTGAAATCGAGGCGCTGCTTCACCAGGAGCCAATGTAGGTCAGCGAGCACCGGGGCAGGTGATGGGTGAACGGGGCAGCAGAGATTTGGATGAGCTCAAGTTTACGGAGGGTGGGAGATGAGAGGCCGGCCAGGAGAGCGTTGGAATAGTCGAGTCTGGAGGTAACAAAGGCATGGATGAGGGTTTCAGCATGATCGGCCGAATGGCCTTCTTCTGGGCTGTATCATTCTATGCCATGAGTCCCCAGATGACCACCCTCAACAGTTCAAAAATGTAATCTGCCTGGAGGCTCAAAGAATTTAAATAGTTACTTTAAAAATGACCCAGCTTAGCTGAAATGTATGATCATCAGTGACAGACACACACCTTTATTTTAAGCTCAATACCCATGCCATTAGCACCTTTTTAAAAATCAAAAACTGATTTAAACTTTCAATTTCACTTCGCTACCTCGTGGATTGTAATTTTGAATCAAAAACCATCAGACTTTGAAAATGACAGTTAAAAATGCAGTATAATGCAAAGAAATTAAAAAGCAACATTTGCAATCCAGTTACGACCAGCGTATTAAACTACCCCACCCCTCGCCGTTTCACAAACAGTCTCAAAGGCTTGACTTCTCAAACCCTCTTCACCAGCCTCCCGAACACCTTCCTATACACACTCCAACTGGTCCACAACCATTAGATATACAGCATGGAAACAGGCCATTCGGCCCCACTGCTCCGTGCCGGCGTTTATGCTCCACACAAGCCTCCTCCCACCCCTCTTCATCTCACCCTATCAGCAAATCCTTCTATTCCTTTCTCCCTCATGTGTTTATCTCTGTGCTGCTCCAACTCTGGCCTCTTGCGCATCCCCCGATTTCCATCGCTCCACCATTGGTGGCCGTGCCTTCAGCTGCCCGGGCCCCAAGCTCTGGAATTCCCTCCCTGAACCTCTCCGCCTCTCCACCTCTCTCTCCTCCTATAAGAAGCTCCTTAAAACCCACTTCTTCAACCAAGCCCCTGGTCACCCGTCTCAATATCTCCTCTGCCACCTATATCCTGTTCCACACTCCCATCACCACCCCCCCCGCTCTCGCTGACTTCCACTAGAACCCCGTTTCTCAATACGCTGATCTCAAACACCCTTCACAGCCTCAGCGGCCCAAATCCCTGCCTGAATCTTACGGTCACCTAACTCTGGACCCTCATCCATCAGAGGAGACATTAAACCGAGGCCCCGTCTGCCCTCGCAAGTGGACGCAAAAGATCCCACGGCCACTATTTCGAAGAAGAACAGGGAAGCTCTCCCTGGTGTATTAGGGCCAATATTTATCCCTCAACCAACATCACTAAAAAAAAACCCAGATTATCTGATCATTATCACATTGCCGTTTGTGGGAGCTTGCTGTGCGCAAATTGGTTGCCGCATTTCCTACATTCCAAAAGTGACTACACTTCAAAAAAGTACTTCATTGGCTGTGATGCGCTTTGGGACGTCCTGAGGTCATGGAAGGCGCTATAGAAATGCAGATCTGTCTTTATTTTCTTTCTCTCCCAGTGTCACACATTTGGGTGCCCCACTTTCTGGAACGCCCTCCCTAGACCTCTCCACTTCTAGCTTTGTCTTTTTTTGACAGTGTCTCGGGCCACCTGTCCTTCACCCTCTAATCCTTTACTTGTGTGTCTCTCTCTCTCTCTCTCTCTTGCAGAAAGCACCGGGGACATTTCACGACATCAAAGGCACCCACAAAAATGCACTGCCGCTGTACATGGCTAACTGCCACTATTTAAAAAAAAAATTAATAGATCTCAAATCTGCATCAAATATATTGGGAATCGGAGCAATAAATGGTTTTACAGCCTGCACCGGGGATGGGTGAATGAGCACTTGTACGGGCTCAAAGCATAATATGACAGGCAATGAATGCCTGGAGCAGACAGGCATTCAGTTTATACAAACTGATGATGATTTGCAGGAATACATGTTACAACGGTTCAATTCAATTTGATTTGGTTACCGATATTTTTTTTGGTTAAAAACTGAATACATAGAAACATAGAAGATAGGAGCAGGAGTAGGCCATTCGGCCCCTCGAGCCAGCTCCGCCATTCAATGCGATCATGGCTGATCATCCAAATTCAGTACCCTGTCCCTGCTTACTCCCCATACCCCTTGATCCCTTTAGCCTTAAGAAATATATCTAACTCCTTCTTGAATATATTTAATGAATTGGCCTCCACTGCCTTCTGTGGTAGAGAATTCCACAGGTTCACCACTCTCTGGGTGAAGAAATTCCTCCTCATCTCAGTCCTAAATGGCTTACCTCTTATCCTTAGACTGTGACCCCTGGTTCTGGACTCCCCGACCATCGGGAACATCCTTCCTGCATCTAGTCTGTCTAGTCCTGTTAGAATTTTATAAGTTTCAATGAGATCCCCTCATTCTTCTAAACTCCAGCGAATATAAGCCCAATCAACCCAATCTCTCCTCACACGTCATTCCTGCCATCCCAGGTATCAGCCTGGTGAATCTTCGCTGCACTCCTTCCATGGCAAGAACATCCTTCCTCAGATAAGGTGACCAAAACTGCACACAATACTCAAGATGTGGTCTCACCAAGGCCCTGTACAACTGCAAGACATCCTTGTTCCTGTACTCAAACCCTCTCGCTACGAAGGCCAACATACCATTTGCCTTCTTAACCGCCTGCTGCATCTGCATGCTTACCTTCAGCGACTGGTGCACAAGGACGCCCAGGTCTCGTTGCACTTCCCCTTCTCCCAATCTATTGCCATTCAGATAATAATCTGCCTTCCTGTTTTTGACACCAAAGTGGATAACCTCGCATTTATCCACGTTATATTGCATCTGCCATGCTTCTGCCCAATCACCCAACCTGTCCAAATCATACTGGAGTTTCTCTGCATCCTCCTCACAGCACACACGCCCACCCAGCTTTGTGTCGGCTGCAAACTTGGAGATATTACATCTACTTCCCTCGTCCAGGTCATTAATATATATTGTGAATAGCTGGGGTCCAAGGACCGATCCCTGCGGTACCCCACTAGTCACTGCCTGCCACTCGGAAAAAGACCCGTTTATTCCAACTCTTTGCTTTCTGTCTGCCAACCAGTTCTCTATCCAAGTCAGTACCTTGCCCCCAATCCCATGTGCCTTAACTTTACACGCTAATCTCTTATGCCTATATAGTCCTTCTGTGTCCTGGTCAATATTTGCTCCTCAACCAAACATAATTATTTTTTTATTTTTTTAAATGACAGATTATCTGGTCGTTTATCCCATTGCCGTTGGTGGGAGCTTGCTGTGCGCAAATTGGCTGCCGCGTTTCCCTGCCTTACAACAGCGACTGCGCTTCAAAAAGTGCCTCGTCGGCTGTGAAGCGCTTTGGGACGTCCCGAGGTCGGGAAAGGCGCGATATACAGAGGCGCCAGTTCTTCACAGAACCATGCCGCACAGAAGGGGGGCAATCGGCCCAGCGTGTCTGTGTCCTCTCTTTGAAAGAGCCGTCCAATTAGTCCCACTCGCCAGCTGCTCTTTCTCCGTAGCCCTGCAAGTTTTTCCTTCCCCCCGTCGCTCCCCCCCCCCTCCCCACCACACACCCAGTATATAGAGTGGGATCTTGCTGTGCACAAATTGGCTGCCGGGTTTCCCTATGTTACAACGCTGACTATAATGTACTTCATTGGCTTATAAAGTGCTTCTATATTCAGGTATATTTCATAGTTATTTCTTCCACTGAAAGTTGCGTTAAAAGCAACACTCTAAATCGCTCTGTGAGTTTGTTGCCAAAAGCAAAATACTGCAGATGCTGGAAACCTGAAATAAAAACAGAAAATTGCTGAAAACACTCAGCAGGTCAGGCAGCATCTATGGAGAGAGAGAATCTCAGAATGATACAGCACAGAAGGAGGCGATTCGGCCCATCGTGCCTGTGCCGGCTCTTTGAAAGAGCTCTCCAATTAGTCCCACTCTCCCCCGCTGCTCTTTCCCCACAGCCCTGCACATTTTACCTGTTTCAAATATTTATCCAATTCCATTTTGAAAGTCACTATTGAATCTGCTCCCACCGCCCTTTCAGGCAGCGCGTTCCAGATCACAACAACTCGCTGTGTAAAAAAAAAAAAAAAATCCTCATTTCCCCTCTGGTTAGTGTAAGAACATAAGAATTAGGAGCAGGAGTCGGCCACACGGCCCCTCGAGCCTGCTCCGCCATTCAATAAGATCATGGCTGATCATCGACCTCAACTCCAGTTTCCTGCCCGATCTCCATATCCCTCGATACCCCTAGAGTCCAAAAATCTATCGATCTCAGCCTTGAATATACTCAACGACTCAGCATCCACAACCCTCTGGGGCAGAGAATTCCAAAGTTTCACAACCCTCTGAGTGAAGAAATTCCTCCTCATCTCAGTCTTAAATGGCCGACCCCTTATCCTGAGACTGTGCCCCCTAGTTCTAGACACTCCAGCCAGGGGAAACAACCTCTCAGCATCTACCCTGTCAATCCCCTTCAGAATCTTGTATGTTTCAATGAGATCACCTCTCATTCTTCTAAACTCCAGAGAGTATCGGCCCATTCTACACAATCTCTCATCATAGGACAACCCTCGCATCCCACGGATCAATCTAGTGAACCTTCGTTGCACCGCCTCCAAGGCAAGTATATCCTTCCTTAGTTAAGGAGACCAAAACTGTGCACAGTACTCCAGGTGTGGTCTCACCAAGACCCTCTACAATTGTAGCAAGACTTCCTTACTGTTGTACTCCAACCCCCTTGCAATAAAGGCCAACATGCCATTTGTCTTCCTAATTGCTTGCTGCACCTGCACGCTAACTCTCTTTTGCCAATTATCTTAAATCTGTCTCCTCTGGTTACCGACCCTCCTGCCACTGGAAACCATTTCCCCAGAAGTTACAGGAAGAAAACATCAAGGATAAAGATAGACAGCAGATTAATATAAGAGAGTTATGGATATAACTTTAGATTAAATTAAAAACTCCTGCACCGCTGCTAACACAAGGAAAGTGTCGAGGAGTTTCCTCCTTTCTTTCCCCCGCAGTGTGTTTACACTGTGTGTACACACAGGAAATGTAGAGGAAAAGGAATAAAAAATGATGAGGGGGAGAGGGTAAAGTATGCTGGTTTTATAGAATAGCCCAGCACAGAAGGAGGCCATTCGGCCCATTGAGTCTGTGTCGGCTCTTTCGAAGAGCAATCCAATTAGTCCCGGTCCCCCCGCTCTTTCCTCGTATCATAGCATCACAGAAACTCACAGCACAGGAGGAGGCCATTCGGCCCGTCATTGCCTGTGCTGGCTCTTTGAAAGAGTCGTCGTGCTCGGTCCCACACCCCCGCGTATTGTCCGTAACCCTGTCAGTTCCTCATCCTCCAGAACCCGTCCAACTCCCTTTTAACATTAGTGATGGAATCAGCTTCCACCACTGTAAAGTCTGTAGGTATTATGGCGAATTAATACACAGACTACAAGAGTAACTTTAACAGGACTTTACTATTCGAAGGTCAGGGCGAATCTGCCCAATAAATCCTGACACAGCACTTATATACCGGTGTGGTCACCGTCGGTATTACAGTATACAGCAGCCAAGATAAAGTAGTGCCACACCTAAAATAGTTCTCTTAAAGGTGGACGGTTACATACAATAGTTCTCTTAAAGGTAGAACAGTTACATACACTACAATCCTCCCTTTTTAGCTTACAACATACTTATTCCCCATTAAACATAACATCATAACATATATCCAACTTCATGTTAAAACAGTTCACAGATGTAGTCTCTGCGGAAACAGTTCACAGATTCAGTTTCTGCGGAAAACAGTTCACAGATTCAATCTCGGTGGATGCGCCTTCCGTGCTTCTTGACTCGGTCCTGACAACACCTCAGTGGTGTAGCAGTTCCCTGTGGTGTAGTCGGTTCACGTTGCTGGAGTGACTCATCCAATAGTCCTTCACTGGACTTAACAGCTTGAACTTCCGTCCTTCTGAACCAGCATTGTTGGCTTGTAAAAACTTGAGTACCTTGGGAAGTTTTTCTACTTCCAAACTGATTTGGCTCCGTTCGAAGGGACCCCGTGCGTGATCTAGTAGTGATGATGATGGTCCAGATGATCATCATCTTCTGCTTCGTCTTTTCCTTTTCTGCTTCTTGGAGACTCTCTGGGCTCCACTGTCAGCTGCCAGCTGCATGCACAGTTCCTCCTTCTCGTCCTCCTTTTTCCGTAGTAGCGCCACCATCTCCCGATGTTCCTTAGACTTTTTGTGATTCTTCATGGTTTCTGCACTTTGGGAGTTTTCATCACAAGCTGGGCAGAACAGGTCATCGTAATATTCGATGTCGTCCAACAGGTCATGGTAATATTCGGTGTCATCTTGAGCTAGGTCAGCGAGAGGGTCTTCTATTTCCTCCATACCCAGCTGGACATTAGCCAGCTTTTGTTCCAAATCCAGACATCTTTCCTGAAGAGACTTCTTCAGGCGTTCAGCTTCATCCAGCTTTTTCTGGGCTTCCTGCAAGTCTTTTACTAATGACGTCATTTGTGATTTCAATACTTCAACTTCATTCGGAGATTGGTTGATCGGACTATTCAATCCCTCTACTGCAGCAGCTGTTTCAACCTTCTGTTGTTCAACATTGACGTGAGTCAGCGTACTTTTGGCATCCAAGGGTTGCTCTGCTGCCATCTTCTCAGTCTGTGTTGCAACCTCAGCTATTTCAATAACTTTTGGGAGCTCCAAACCCCTCTCCTTTGAAGATTTAAACTCATGTTCAATTTGTTCCCATTTCAGAGTCTTGTCCTTCAGCATATGAAAGAGTTGGCTGACCGTTAACTCTTCTGACCTCATACGTTTCCCAGTAGCTGCAGGGCTGTTTATAACCTTGCCCTGGGGCTCCTTTGCTGTTTCTACTTCGCCATCATCCGCAGCCTCCACCATTCGAATTTCCCCACTTGAATCGTCCGGTGATGCTGCACCCAACTTCAGTAGGAGCTCGGAGTTCATGGCGGCCAAATCAGTCTTTTCTGCCTGCAATCCGCTAACAAGCGCTTTCAGTTGCTGAACCTCTTGCTCCACCAGATTAAAGCACGCACCTTCTGAAACCGAATCAGCTTTGATTCGTTTGGCCTCCTTGCCCCGACGGTTTGTGTGCTCCTGCTCCTTTTTCTCCATCAGCTGTTTCTGTTGTCTTTCCAGGTTCTCCCACTCTGTGTCACAGAACTTTTTCATTGCTTTCATCTCTTGTTTGAGACGGCAACTCAATTGTTCTAATTGCTGTTGTAATTTGAAATGGAGTTGAGTTCGAGCCCGGTGTTCCTCAGAATTGTGCATATCTGTAAACTGGACAGACTCAGAATTCTCTGTCAAACTATGTTGTTGTTGTTCAGTGGAATTCTGTTCTGAAACTTTGTTCTCCTCTGAAGCATAAGCATTTATGCACTCCTTCGTTTTTCCAACCTTAGTCAGCAAGTCCATTTTAAACTTGTCTTTCGCACCTGGGCTGGTCTTATCGTCATCCGTTTCAGAGTCTGAGCTGATTGTCTTCACCGAGTTCTCACTCATTATTGCTTTTAAATAGTGCCATTCCATGTTTATTTCCCAGATCCACTCCCGTCCCAGAAGTGGTGGACCTCCCTCAGGTAGTACATATAAATACATTCCTTGGTGTTCTTTGCCCCTGTCTCTCACCTTGACTTTTATCTTTCCCATGGGGTATACTTTCTGCCCTGTGTATGTCTGCAATACGATCTTGGTATCTCTCAAGGGTATGTGTGAGAATAGCCGGTTGTAATCCCTTCGATTTATGACTGATAGGGCTGATCCTGTGTCCAATTCCATTTTCACTTGGACTCCGGCTATTTTTAGCATGACCCAGATAGTTTGCAGGTCAGCTTCCTTACTCACATTGTGAATTCTCAGACTACCCAGTTCCTGAACGGTTGGGTCTGAATCCGAATTCTGTTCATCTGAACTCTTCTCAGCCACCTTGTGTACCTTATTGTACTTTTCCTGCGGTGACTTTTTTTTGTTGTTGTTGGTCTTTCCTGACCGGCATACCTTAGCTATGTGACCAAGTTTGCCACATTTTCTACATTCCTGGTTTTTAAACCAGCATTGGTTCTGGTCGTGTGTTGTCTTCCCACAACGATAACATTTCGATGTACCCGAAGTAATTTGATCCACACTGAGTACCGCTGCCTTCAGCTGCATTTCCGCTGTGCCTCTCGCTGCGGCTTCGTGCGATGCTGCAATAAGGACAGCCTTATCAAGTGTGAGATCGTTCTCTTCTAGCAGACGCTTTTGTGTTCCTTCCTTCGACAACCCGCACACGAACTTGTCTCTCAATGCCTCTGTCAGATTTTCCCCAAACTGGCAGTATTTCGCTAGTCTACGCAGTTTGACCAAGTATTCCGCGTTGCTTTCCTCTTTCCGTTGCGTTCTCGCATAGAATTTGAATCATTCCGCCAACATCAGTGGTGTGGGGTTCAAATGATCCTTCAGGACAGCAACAATATTAGCGAAAGTCTGATCCGCCGGTTTAGCTGGTGATAGAAGATGCTTCAATAGCCCGTATGTCTTTGCCCCCATTGCGTTTAATAAGGTGAGAGCTTTATCATCATCTGCTATCTTATTGGCCTCACAATATATCTCGATACGTTCTACGTACGTGGCCCAATCTTCCACCTCGGAATCGAAGTTGTTGATGTTACCATGCTTAGGCATCTTCACTATCTCTCACTATCTTTCTGCGAAACAAACACGAAATTTTTCTTTAACTTTTTTTTTCTTCAAAATGGCGGTTTCCCGCGCTTGTCTTCTTCCCCCCGCCCACTTTCAAAATGGCGGTTTCCCGCTTCTGTCGTCTTCCCCGCCTACTGGCGGCTTCCCGCGTTTCTTCCCCTGGCGGGAGGGGTACGCTTTTCCCTCGGGCGACGACCGCTGGCTTTCGGGGTTCGCAGCCTGCGCGTCAGCTTCAGTGCGTTCCTTGTTCCCTTTTCTCGGCAGGGCAACCGGCGCTGGGTACAACCCGTTGACGGCGAACAGTTTCAGCCGCTGGGCTGGATCTCGCTCAGGCTCTGTTGTTCCCTTTTCTCGGCAGGGCAACCGGCGCTGGGTACAACCCGTTGACGGCGAACAGTTTCAGCCGCTGGCTGGATCTCGCTCAGTCTCCCTTGCTCGGGCTCTGTCTCTCCCGCTCGCTCGGGCTCTGTCTCTCCCTCAGCGGCTTCCAATCGCGCCTCCCAGCCCTCTCGCAGTCCGGTGCTTTCCTCCCCGGCTGCGGCTGAGTTCTCCGTGATTTATTTATTTTTATATCTTCCCGCGCCTTACGATCCCGGTCGCAGCGCTTCGTGGCCTCGGTCGCTGCCCGGCCTTTTTCACTCCAATCGCGCCTCCCAGCCCTCTCGCAGTCCGGTGCTTTCCTCCCCGGCTGCGGCTGAGTTCCCCGCGGTTTATTTATTTTTATATCTTCCCGCGCCTTACGATCCCGGTCGCAGCGCCTCGTGGCCTCGGTAGCTGCCCGGCCTTTTTCGCCGGTCGCGGTCTAGCTGTCTCACGACACCATTGCGTCTCCCAGCCCGCTTGTACCGCGGCTTCCGTGCTCCACGCTGCCCCAGTCTCAGCGCCTCTGGGCCCGACTTCTGTCCGGCTCCTTTCCCCCGACCGTGGTCGAGTTCACCGCCCTTATCCTCCGGTTATTTTTTTATTTTCCCTTTACTCACAGTCACCGTGGTCGACTTGCTTCTCGTGCTGATCGGCTCACTCACCACCGTGGCAGAAGGGACAATCAGTGCCTGTTGCTGATGGAAGGCTTCGTGTCTGAATTCTTCCTTCTTCCTTGCTCTGCAGACTCGAGTTTTCTCTCAGCAGAACGACGAGGGCGGGTGCCTCTTCTCGACGCTCGTTAACTGCTTCGGGAGTATTGTTGCCGCAGGGTAAGATCGAACTCGTCGCCACTGTAAAGTCTGTAGGTATTATGGCGAATTAATACACAGACTACAAGAGTAACTTTAACAGGACTTTACTATTCGAAGGTCAGGGCGAATCTGCCCAATAAATCCTGACACAGCACTTATATACCGGTGTGGTCACCGTCGGTATTACAGTATACAGCAGCCAAGATAAAGTAATGCCACACCTAAAATAGTTCTCTTAAAGGTGAACGGTTACATACAATAGTTCTCTTAAAGGTAGAACAGTTACATACACTACAACCACCTTTTCAGGTGGAGCGTCCCAGATCCCAACTCTCCGAGTGAAAACAAAATTCACATCTCCCCTCTCGATCTTTTCCAATGATTTTGAATCTCTGACCTCTGGTCACTGACCCACTCGCCAGAGGGAATAGTTTTTTTCTATCTACTCTATCAAAACCTCTCATCATCTTGAAAACCTCCATTAGGTCAGCTCTTAACCTTCTCTGTTCCAGGGAGAACAGTCCGAACTTTTCCAACCTCTCCTCATGACTGAAGTCCCTCATTCCTGGTAACATCCTGGTAAACCTCCTCTATACCCTTTCTAAGGCCTTTACATCTTTCCTGAAGTGTGGTGCCCAGAATTATACCCCTGCAATTTTTTCTCCTTCCAAGTATTTATCCAATTCCCTTTTGAAGGCTACCATTGAATCTGCTTCCACCGCCCTATCAGGCAGCACGTTCCAAATCCCAACCACTCGTTTCCTTTCATGAGGAGAGGGGAGAAGTAGAATTCAGGACAAGCTCTTACTTGTAATAAAAATACATTGTTCTAACAAGGTTGTACTGTAAGTCACATCAGCCGTTAACAGCTAAACTCACGCCATTAGTGCAATCTCAAGTCTAAGAAAATAAAAATCTGTCCAGTAAAAAAAATCACATGAACTGCAGCCATATCTGACCATATCAACAATATAGGGTTCTTTCATTTTTAACTGAAGTGTGATGGCTGCGGTGTGCACCATCTACAAGATGCACTGCAGCAACTCGCCAAGGCTTCTTCGACAGCACCTCCCAAACCCGCGACCTCTTCCACCTAGAAGGACAAGGGCAGCAGGCGCATGGGAACACCACCACCTCCAAGTTCCCCTCCAAGCCACACACCATCCTGACTTGGAAATATATCGGCCGTTCCTTCATCGTCGCTGGATCAAAATCCTGGAACTCCCTCCCTAACAGCACTGTGGGAGCACCTTCACCACACGGACTGCAGCGGTTCAAGAAGGCGGCTCACCACCACCTTCTCGAGGGGCAATTAGGGATGGGCAATAAATGCTGGGCCTTGCCAGTGACGCCCACAACCCATGAATTAACAAATAAAAAAAGTGTTGTTTGGAGTGCTGCGAGATTCCTCGTCTGCTGCAGTGCAGTTTTAATACTAATATTGAAAAGTATTTAGAAACTAGTTCAAAATAACAGTTTGTTAAAAAAAAAAAGGCTGCCTTTTCAGGATCTAAGGCTGTCAGGAGACACAGACTACTAAGTACTGTTTACCTGTCAGTTGACATTGATTAATCTTGTGTTCAGTGAGATCAGTTAGTGAATCGAACACCTGGAGGCAGCTGTCACAGCTGTGCGGAACATCCTCATCTAATTCCTCGTCCGCCTGCTTTTGGTCCCGGAGCTTTTTCTCCTGACGAGTCACTCGTCCTTCTTCACCTTCCCTTCCAAACTGTGATGGCAGCTCTGAACGGATACAACCAGTCATTTTTTGAGGGAATGGGGGAGGGGGGAGGTTTTACTACATTAAAAAGGTGCTATATAAATACAAGTTATTGTTGTTTAATTGTCCTGGGGCCGATATTTATCCCTCAACCAACATAACAACAACAAAAAAAAACAGATGATCTGGTCATTATCACATTGCTGTTTGTGGGAGCTTGCTGTGCGCAAATTGGCTGCCGCGTTTCCTACATTACAACAGTGACTGCACTTCAAAAGTACTTCATTGGCTGTAAAGCGCTTTGAGGCGTCCGACGGTCGTGAAAGGTGCTACATAAATGCAAGTCTTTCTTTCTTTCAAAGATCAGCCACGGGCAGCACGGTGGCATAGTGGTTAGCACTGTTGCCTCACAGCGCCAGGGACCCGGGTTCAAATCCGGCCTCGGGTGACTGTCTGTGTGGAGTTTGCACATTCTCCCCGTGTTTGCGTGGGTTTTCTCCGGGTGCTCCGGTTTCCTCCCACAGTCCAAAGATGTGCGGGTTAGGTTGATTGGCCATGATAAAAATTGACCCTTAGTGTTGGGGGGGATTAAATACGTGGGGTTATGGGGATAGGGCTTGGGTGGGATGGCTGTCGGTGTAGGGACCGGGTGCTAGGGTTTGGATGATCAGCCATGATCTCGTTGAATGGCGGAGCAGGCTCGAAGGGCCGAATGGCCTACTCCTGCTCCTATCTTCTATGTTTCTATGATCTATATTGAATGGCGGAGCAGGCTCGAATGGCCGACTCCTATTTCTTACGTTCTCATGAATGCAACAGGATGGTTGGCTTCCACTGATTGGAAATGGATGGAAAGGTGGTAGGTGAGTGGATGTGAGGTGAAGTTGCCAGATTTACTGTGCCGTCAAGCCACGGCGCTGAGCCTATGGTGACATGGTTCGCTAGCAGCCCTTATTCACTATACTACTTTTCTCTTGCTTTCTGAATTTTAATTAGAGTTCAATTAGGATTTCAGGTTGGGTTCAGTGACCAAACTTAGACATACGCTCTCAATCATCTGGATTGACAAACATACAGCTTCCAACGGCAATAGCAACCCTGAATCCACCGGATTATTAATACTGGAATCAGCTGAATTCAAAAATCTAAACTTTGATGACGTTCAAACGTGACACAAACAATGCTCAGCATGAAAAAGACAAGGCAACAACTTGTATTTATATAGCGCCTTCAACGTAGTAAAACGTCCCAAGGTGCTTCACAGGAGCGATTAGCAGACAAAATGTGACACCGAGCCACAGAAGGAGATATTAGGACAGGTGACCAAAAGCTTGGTCAAAGAGGTCGGTTTTAAGGAACGTCTTCAAGGAGGAGAGAGAGGCGGAGAGGTTTAGGGAGGGAATTCCAGAGCTCGGGGCCCCGGCAGCTGAAGGCACGGCCGCCAATGGTGGAGCGATGGAAATCGGGGGATGCTCAAGAGGCCAGAATTGGAGGAGCGCAGAGATCTCAGAGGATTGTGGGGCTGGAGGAGGTTACAGAGATAAGGAGGGGCCATGGAGGGATTTGAAAACAAGTATGACAATTTTAAAAAAAGACAAATTTATAGGCAGACCAAGAAATGCTTCTTACTATGTACTGCAGACAAATTATTGGAAGCAGGAGACATTTAATGGTCAGAATGATTATAGATCGGGTTTCACTCACTGTGCAGATTCTGTGCTCTAAGTGCACATCCAATTTCCGGCATTTGTCTCTTTCTGACTATGAATTTAATATACTCAAAATTTTGAGAGCCATATCCTTCATGGTTTTAGTCAACGAATCTCTAGCCCCAAAGAAATAGGTCATGAAAATGATCTGGTCCAAATTAATCTTGTTTGTTTTATCCACTGATAGAAGATAAAAATGAAGAGGGTAGAGGAGTCTGGGGGTACAGATTCACAAATCACTAACAATAGCGCTGCAGGTTAACAAGGCCGTAAAACATGCAAGCCAAGCACTGGTGTTCACTTCTAGAGGGACAGAATTGAAAAGCAGGGAAGTTATGTTAAACTTGTATCAAACCTTGGTTAGACCGCAAATAACAACAGAAAATGCTGGAAAAACTCAGCAGGTCAGGCAACATCCGTGGAGAGAAATTGGAGTTGACGTTTCGGGCCGAAACCCTTTTTCAAAACTGGAAAGAAAAGAAAATAGATCGAAGGCAGGGCTGCAATCGAACAAAAGAAGTAAGAGACAATAAAAGGTATTCGAAGCCAGACGAGATGGTAATAGGCTGGTGGAGACAAAAGGCAGCTGAGATTAGGTGTGAAGTGTACTGGCAGGTAAGAGACTTCACCTAATCTCAGCTGCCTTTTGTCTCCACTGGCCTATTACCATCTCGTCTGGCTTCGAATACCTTTTATTGTCTCTTTTACTTCTTTTGTTCGATCGCAGCCCTGCCTTAGATCTATTTTCTTTTCTTTCCAGTTTTGAAAAAGGGTTTCGACCCGAAACGTCAACTCTAATTTCTCTCCACGGATGTTGCCTGACCTGCTGAGTTTTTCCAGCATTTTCTGTTGCTATTTCGGATTTCCAGCATCTGCAATATTTTGCTATCGTACTTGGTTAGACCGCACTTGGAGTACTGTGAACAATTCTGGTCTCCATATTATAAAAAGGATATAGAGGCACTGGAGAAGGTGCAAAAAAGATTTACAAGGATGATACCAGGACTGAGAGGTTACACCTATCAGGAAAGATTGAACAGGCTGGGGCTCTTTTCTCTAGAAAAGAGAAGGCTGAGGGGTGACCTATTAGAGGCCTTTAAAATTATGAAGCAGTTCGATGGGATAGACGTAGAGATAGTTTCCGCTTGTGGGCGAGACCAGAACTAGAGGCCGTCAATATAAGATAGTCACTAATAAATTCAATAGGGAATTCAGGAGAAATGTAGGGCTGGATTTTGCGGGGGGGGGGGGGGGGGGGGGTCGGTGGGGTGTCAGCGGGCGCAACCGGTGGCAGGTCGGCTGGGAAGGTGGGTTACTCTCCCCCCGCCCCCCCCCCAAACAGGTAAGGACCCCGCTGTGAACTCACCACCACGCGCCTTTCCCCGATGTTGGGTCTACTCAGCGCTGAGCAGACCCGACACACAGTGGTGGGGGACCCAATTCAGGTCATTAGTGGCTTGTTTAGAGTCACTTGAGAATGATTTTCAGCTCACCTGCTGCATTTGACCGCTCGCCCACAGGGTCCACGCTGGTTGTGGACCACGTCTGTCAAGCTGAGGCGGGAGTTCAGTGGTCATTGAATCAGCTGTGGAGTTGACAGCTTCAAATGTAAAATAAAAGCTCCCACCTTAGAGATATCTTTCCTCAGCCACAAGCTCTTCCTCACTGCATTTCCACAACAGATTCAGGATGCTGCAAGTCTTTACACAAGTCTCCATCCAGTCTGACCTCATTACCTCTCTCCCCATTGACAGATCGCTTCTGTCATCTCTACTTCACCTGCCATCAATCCCATCAGCATGGGTGCCCTTTATACTCTCTCACCTTGGTCCTCAGAATCCCACCACAATCAGCCCCAACACCAGCATCACCAGGCACACCAGCAGCACCAACAACACCACCAACCTTCTCCGCAATCAACTGATGCTGCACAGGACAGAGGGCATCAGCACCCGACCACATTGCTGCCCGGGAGGTCAGGGATGGCCTCACCATAGCCAGATTTACTTCACTTGACGCTGTACACCCTGGCTGCCACATGATGGGCCAGGTTGGCACCACCCCACACCAACACCATAAAGCATCCCTACAATGCCCAAGCCATTCCTTTCACACTCATCACCATTGCGGGGGGTACCGTTATGTCTCACCATTCACTGCAACTCACTAAGCCTCTTCCAAAGGTGCACACAAATCTGTCCAAGAACGCAAAGTGTGGAAAATAAAGATTTCAATGTTTGACACCACATTAACAGAAACTTCACATGAACATTGCATAAAACACCCAAATGCCAACCCTTGTGTGTTGGTAGTTGGTATGATTGCACTAGGATGAGGGTGAGCGTGAGGGGTGGCTAGTGAGATGGGAAAGTGATAATGTAGATAGAGAGGGATGGGTGGAGGTGCAAGGTAAGTTGGCGTGAGTAAGGATGTGCAGGAGTAGGGTAGGGAAGGCAGAGTGATGGGGATGTGATGAGAGGCACAGCAGGATGAGGTTGAGTGTGGCTTTGTACTAACTTTTCGTGATCTACTGAGATCATTGAAAGGTTTGCGGCACTGCACCTGGGTCCTCCTGATGACATCCCTGCTGGTGCCCTCCTCTGTAATCTGCAACCAGGCTGTGCTGATCTCCTGGGGAGGTCTCTTCCACCCATGGGAAGGGAAGAGGACCTCCCTGCATGCTGTGACTCCCTCCATAAGCATATGGAGGGAGTCATGGGAGAGCCTGGGTGCAGCCCTCTGCCTTTGTGCAGTGATTGTCAGTGTTTGCAGCACCTCAATGCTGTAGAACACTGACAGCACAAATGTCAAAATAAAGTTGGCCATGGTCCCTTTAAGGAAACCAGCTGATGATGACGTCACCAGACCCGCTTCCTCTAACTGGCCGGGAAACGCGTTGGGCGGGGCGTAACAATCCCAATCAAGGGAGATTCATTTCAGAGGCCAGGATGGAGCCGACAGTGGGGTCGTGACCCGCCACCGATATGGAGCCGCCTAGGTCAGCATAGGGTCCACCCAGGCACAGGAAGACGTGCAGCAATGTACCAGCATACTGACTCCCTTACCCTGTGGGAGGAGACACGGGGCAAAGGGGGGGGGGGGGGGGGGGGGGGGGGAGGAGACACGGGGCAAAGGGGGGGGGAGGAGACACGGGGCAAAGGGGGGGGAGGAGACACGGGGCAAAGGGGGGGGAGGAGACACGGGGCAAAGGGGGGGAGGAGACACGGGGCAAAGGGGGGGAGGAGACACGGGGCAAAGGGGGGGGAGGAGACACGGGGCAACGGGGGAGGAGACACGGGGCAACAGGGGGAGGAGACACGGGGGAGGAGACACGGGGGAGGAGACCAGGGGGAGGAGACCAGGGGGAGGAGACCAGGGGGAGGAGACACGGGGCAACAGGGGGAGGAGACACGGGGCAACAGGGGGAGGAGACACGGGGCAACAGGGGGAGGAGACACGGGGCAACAGGGGGAGGAGACACGGGGCAACAGGGGGAGGAGACACGGGGAGGAGACACGGGGCAACAGGGGGAGGAGACACGGGGCAACGGGGGGAGGGGGAGAGACGGGGGCAATGGGGGGGGAGAGACGTGGCAATGGGGGAGGGGGAGACACGGGGCAACAGGGGGAAGGAAACACGGGGCAACGGGGGGAGGGGGAGAGACGGGGCAAAGGGGAGGGAGACACGGGGGCAATGGGGGGGACAGACGGGTCAATGGGGGGGGACAGGCGGGTCAATGGGGGGGGGAGACACGGGGGGAGAGACGGGGCATTGGGGGGAGGGGGAGAGACGGGGCAATGGGGGGGAGAGACGGGGCAATGGGGGGAGGGGGAGAGATGTGGCAATGGGGGGGGAGAGACGGGACAATGGGGGAGGGGGAGAGACGGGACAATGGGGGGAGGGGGAGAGACGGGGCAATGGGGGGGGAGAGGGAGAGACGGGGCATTGGGGGGAGGGGGAGAGATGGGGCATTGGGGGGAGGGGGAGACACGGGGGCAATGGGGGGGAGGGGGAGACACGGGGGCAACGACGGGGCAACGGGGGGAGAGACGGGGCAAAGGGGGGAGGGGGAGAGACGAGGGGGAGAGACGAGGGGGAGAGACGGGGCAATGGGGGAGGGGGAGAGACGGGGCAATGAGGGGAGGGGGAGACACGGGGCAATGGGGGGAGGGGGAGAGACGGGGCAATGGGGGAGGGGGAGAGACGGGGCATTGGGGGAGGGGGAGAGACGGGGCATTGGGGGGAGGGGGAGAGACGGGGCAATGGGGGGAGGGGGAGAGACGGGGGCAATGGGGGGGAGAGGAGAGACGGGGCAACGGGGGGAGAGACGGGGCAACGGGGGGAGGGGGAGAGACGAGGGGGAGAGACGGGGCAATGGGGGGGAGAGATGGGACAATGGGGGAGGGGGAGAGACGGGGCAATGGGGGGAGGGGGAGACACGGGGCAATGGGGGGAGGGGGAGAGACGGGGCAATGGGGGAGGGGGAGAGACGGGGCATTGGGGGGAGGGGGAGAGACGGGGCAATGGGGGGAGGGGGAGAGACGGGGGCAATGGGGGGAGAGACGGGGCAATGGGGGGAGGGGGAGAGATGGGGCAATGGGGGGAGGGGGAGAGACGGGGGCAATGGGGGGAGGGGGAGAGACGGGGCAATGGGGGGAGGGGGAGAGACGGGGGCAATGGGGGGAGAGACGGGGCAATGGGGGGAGGGGGAGAGGCGGGGCAATGGGGGAGGGGGAGACACGGGGGCAATGGGGGGGAGAGATGGGGCAATGAGGGGAGGGGGGAGACGGGGCAATGGGGGGAGGGGGAGATGGCATCAGTTGTAACGCTTTGAAACCTAGGCACAATGCAAGTCAACGCACATCATTGCCGGGGGCGAATCTGGGATTCAAACTCAACACTGAGCCTTAATGCTGATGTGACCATCCCAAGAGGAAGTTGAAGAACTTTATTCCAGCGTCAGTTCGGAGTTGGAATCATAGATTTGCAAAAGATGCCGCTTTTTCACACAGGGCCGACGCCAATTATCTATTTTATGGCCTTTGATTTTGTTTGTGGGTAATCTAAATTCTTTCCAAAGTCAAAACATTTCTGTTTGTGTCTTTATTTATTGCGGCAGCGAATGCCAGCTTGTTGGGAAGAGGTTACAGATACGGCACGAATCCCTACACTGGCAATAGTCCCAAGATTCAGCTGTGTAACCTGAGCTAAGGCAAGACTCCCCAAATTGAAGTGAAATTGGGAAAAAAATTCCAAAAACCAACACTTTAGGATCAGTGACGCAATTCCTCTTCCCAAAACCAACCTCCGACAGACAAAACGTCACTGAACGAAATCATCGGGAGGAATTTCTCTGGCGGCGGTGTGTAGTAAGATCATAAAGACATTCTTTTAAATGAATTTAGGCTGTGGCTACTTATAATGGACAAAGGAAGTCCTCCCCAGTAAAGAAAAGAAAGTCTTTCATTTATATGTAGGGAAAAAGCAGGTAATTACAGACCTGTAAGCCTTACATCAGTTGTGGGCAAAATGCTGGAGTCCATCATTAAGGATGAAATAGCGGAGCACTTAGCAAATGGGGACAGGATAGGACAGAGTCAACATGGATTTACAAAGGGTAAATCGTGCTTGACTAATCTATTGGAATTTTTTGAGGGAGTAACTGGTAGAATAGATGGGGGAGAGCCAGTAGATGTGGTGTACCTGGACTTCCAAAAGGCCTTCGATAAGGTCCCACATAAAAGATTAGCATGGAAAATTGAGGCTCATGGGATAAAGGGGAAAGTTTTGGCGTGGATAGGGAACTGGCTGTCAGATAGAAAACAGAGAGTTGGAATAAACGGCTCATTTTCTGAATGGCAGGCAGTAACAAGTGGGGTACCACAGGGATCTGTCCTGGGCCCCCAGCTGTTCACAATTTACATTAATGACCTGGATCAGGGAGTCGGATGCAGCATTTCCAAATTTGCAGACGACACTAAACTAGGAGGTGGGGTGGGCTCAGAGGAAGAGACCAGGAAGCTCCAGAGCGATTTGGACAGACTGGGAGATTGGGCGGATAAATGGCAGATGCACTATAATGTGGACAAGTGCGAAGTTATCCACCTTGGGTGCAGGAACGGGAGGGCAAATTATTATTTAAATGGCAATAGATTGGGAGAGGGGGAAGTACAGAGAGACCTGGGTGTTCTTGTACACCAGTCACTGAAGGCGAGCATGCAGGTGCAACAGGCGGTCAAGAAGGCAAACGGTATGCTGGCCTTCATAGCAAAAGGGTTAGAATACAGGAACAGGGATACCTTGCTGCAGCTGTACAGGGCACTGGTGAGACCACACCTCGAGTACTGTGTACAGTTTTGGTCGCCTCATCTGAGGAAGGATGTTCTTGCCATGGAGGGGGTGCAGCGGCGATTCACCAGGCTGATACCAGGAATGGCGGGAATGACCTATGAGGAGAGACTATGTAGTTTAGGGATGTACACACTGGAGTTTAGAAGATTGAGAGGGGACCTCATAGAAGTGTATAAAATTCTGACAGGTCTAGACAGACTGGATGCAGAAGGAATGTTTCCCTTGGCGGGTGAAAACAGAACTAGAGGACATAATTTAAGGATAAGGGCTAAACCATTTAGGACAGAGATGAGGGGGAATTTCTTCACTCAGAGAGTGGTGAACCTGTGGAACTCATTGCCACAGAGGGCAGTGTACGCCAGCTCATTAAATATATTTAAGAGGGAATTAGATATATTTCTACGGGCAAAAGGGGTTAAGGGTTACGGAGAGAAGGCGGGGACGGGATACTGAATTAAAGGATCAGCCATGATCTCATTAAATGGCGGAGCAGGCACGAAGGGCCGAATGGCCTACTCCTGCTCCTATCTTCTATGTATCTATGTATCTATGTATATAGCTCCTTTCACAACCGCAGGACGTCCCAAAGCGCTTTACAGCCAATGAAATACTTTTCGAAGTGTAGTCACTGTTGTAATGTAAGAATCACAACAGCCAATTTGCGCACAGCAAGTTCCCATAAACAGCAATGTGATAATGACCAGATAATCTGTTTTTAGTGATGTTAATTGAGGGATAAATATTGACCAGGACACCGGGGAGAACTCCCCTGCTCTTCTTCGAAATAGTGCCATGGGATCTTTTACATCCACCTGAGCGAGCAGACGGGGCCTCGGTTTAACGTCTCATCTGAAAGACGGCACTGCCGACAGTGCAGCTCTCCCTCAGTACTGCACTGGGCGTGTCAGCCTAGTGTCCCTGGAGTGAACCCACAATCCTCTGACTCAGAGGCGAGGGTGCTACCCACTGAGCCACTGGCTGACACTAGCTCCACAACTTCATTTTATAATAATAGATTTTCAACATTAACATCAATGAAAATTACAGTAACAAAGCTAACTGGCATGAAGTGTGCTTTCAGAATCTGATTTAAGCCCATTGTTAACACAGCACAAATCAAAGATTGTGTGGCAGATTCTAGCTGGATATTTTGCATTCATAGCAGAATAGCATGCTGCTGTAGCAGAAGCTAATTCATCATACAGTACCAACTGTGGCTCCGATTTTAACTCCAGGTGGATTCCCCGCTCGGGTCCAGAGTTAAAATTACAGTCGGGCCTCAATGATGTCATCGGGCCGCAACACGCACATGTAAAGAAGGACCCCTGTCGGCTCCGGGCGGGTGTCCTTGCTGCCTGATCAGGTAGAGCGGGATGAAATCGCAGATGTTGCGATCGTGGCGGCTTTTGGACAGGTGAGAGCCCGGGGTGATTTTAATTGGATTTACAAAAGGTAAATCGTGCTTGACTAATCTACTGGAATTTTTTGAGGATGTAACTGGTAGAATAGATAAGGGAGAACCGGTGGATGTGGTGTATTTGGACTTTCAGAAGGCTTTCGATAAGATCCCGCATAAGAGATTAGCGTGTAAAGTTAAAGCACATGGGATTGGGGGTAAGGTACTGTCTTGGATAGAGAACTGGTTGGCAGACAGGAAGCAAAGAGTTGGAATAAACGGGTCTTTTTCTGAGTGGCAGGCAGTGACTAGTGGGGTGCCGCAGGGATCGGTGCTAGGACCCCAGCTATTCACAATATATATTAATGATCTAGACGAGGGAACTAGATGTAATTTCTCCAAGTTTGCAGACGACACAAAGCTGGGTGGGCGTATGTGCTGTGAGGAGGATGCCGAGAAACTCCAGTATGATTTGAACAGGTTGGGTGATTGGGCAGATGTATGGCAGATGCAGTATAATGTGGATAAATGCGAGGTTATCCACTTTGGTGGCAAAAACAGGAAGGCAGATTATTATCTGAATGGCAATAGATTGGGAAAAGGGGAAGTGCAACGAGACCTGGGTGTTATTGTGCACCAGTCGCTGAAGGTAAGCATGCAGGTGCAGCAGGCGGTTAAGAAGGCAAATGGTATGTTGGCCTTCGTAGCGAGAGGATTCGAGTACAGGAACAAGGATGTCTTGCTGCAGTTGTACAGGGCTTTGGTGAGACCGCACCTCGAGTATTGTGTGCAGTTTTGGTCGCCTTATATGAGGAAGGATGTTCTTGCCATGGAGGGCGTGCAGCGAAGATTCACCAGACTGATACCTGGGATGGCAGAAATGACGTATGAGGAGAGATTGGGTCGATTGGGCTTATACTCGCTGGAGTTTAGAAGAATGAGAGGGGATCTCATTGAAACTTATAAAATTCTAACAGGACTAGACAGACTAGATGCAGGAAGGATGTTCCCGATGATGGGGGAGTCCAGAACCAGGGGTCACAGTCTAAAGATAAGGGGTAAGTCATTTAGGACAGAGATGAGGAGGAATTTCTTCACCCAGAGAGTGGTGAACCTGTGGAATTCTCTACCACAGAAGGCAGTTGAGGCCAATACATGAAATATATTCAAGAAGGAGCTGGATATATTTCTTAAGGCTAAAGGGATCAGGAGATATGGGGAGAAAGCAGGGACAGGGAACTGAATTTGGATGATCAGCCATGATCTCATTGAATGGTGGAACAGGCTCGCGGGGCCGAATGGCCTACTCCTGCTCCTATCTTCTATGTTTCTATGAATCTATGTAACTGCCCGCCCGCCAGATTCCTGCTGAGCCAGTTGGGTTAAAATCAAATGACACTATTATTATGCCAATGATAAAGCACGAATATCAATACCGGATGGCACGAGAGGTTTTTGCACTAGTACAAGAGCCACAAAGGTGGGGCATGGGCCGTGTTCCATAGGATTACGCAAAACATACAGCACAGAAACAGGCCATTCGGTCCAACTAGTCCATGCCGGTGTTTATGCTCCACTCGAGCCTCCTCCCGTCTTTCCTCATCTAACTCTATCAGCGTAACCCTCTATTCCCTTCTCCCTCATATGCTTATCCAGCCTCCCCTTAAATGCATCTATACTATTCGCCTCAACCACTCCCTGTGGTAGCGAGTTCCACATTCTCACCACTCTCTGGATAAAGAAGTTTCTTCTGAATTCCCTATTGGATTTCTTGGTGACTCTCTTATATTGATGGCCTCTAGTTTTGCTCTTCCCCACAAGTGGAAACATTCTCTCTGTATCCACTCTATCAAAACCTTTCATAATTTTAAAGACCTCTATTAGGTCACCCCTCAGCCTTCTCTTTTCAGGAGAAAAGAGACCCAGCCTGTTCATCCTTTCCTGATATGTATACCCTCACATTTCTGGTATCATCCTTGTAAATCTTCTCTGCACCCTCTCCAGTGCCTCTATATCCCTTTTTATAATATGGCGACCAGAACTGTACGCAGTACTCCAAGTGTGGTCTGACAAAGCTTCAATATAAGAGTGACTCACCACCTGACTTCTCAAAGCCTTTCCACCATCTACAAGGCACAAGTAAGGAGTGTGATGGAATACTCTCCACTTGCCTGGATGAGTGCAGCTCCAACAACACTCAAGAAGCTCGACACCATCCGGGACAAAACAACCCGCTTGACTGGCAGCCCACGGCGTACCGTGGCTGCAGTGTGTACCATCTGCAAGATGCACTGCAGCAACTCGCCAAGGCTTCTTCGGCAGCACCTCCCAAATCCGCGACCTCTACTGCCTAGGACGAGGGCAGCAGGCGCATGGGAACACCACCACCTCCAAGTTCCCCTCCAAGTTACACACCATCCTGACTTAGAAGTATATCGGCCGATCCTTCATCGTCGCTGGGTCAAAATCCTGGAACTCCCTCCCTAACAGCACTGTGGGAGCACCTTCACCACACGGACTGCAGCGGTTCAAGAAGGTGGCTCACCGCCACCTTCTCAAGGGGCAATTAGGGATGGGCAATAAATGCTGGCCTTGCCAGCGACGCCCACATCCCATAAACAAATTTTAAAAAAGGTTGTTTAAGAGACACTGGGGGTCATGACCCGCACCCCCCCCCGCATTTTCTGGAGCATCAATCAAACTCAAAGCAGTGAAAAGCAGCGAGGATTTCACTTGTCGCTGGAGCTGCCACTTTCCTAGCGCTGACTGGCAGCGAGAGTTTCAGTTCTTGGCAGCTCCTGCACTTGGCCCCGTGCAGCTTGTTTGTTTGTTTGTTTTGTGTGTGCCTGTAAGTAAAGCTGAGCCAAGTTGGCAGCTAAAAACAGAGCGCTGCGATTGTGAAAGGGATGTGGTACGCACAAGCCCCGATTCCATTCTTAGCTCTCAGTAATTTAATTTAATTCGATTAGCCAGCCTCTTTTGCCCAGTATCGTGACTGTGCACCAGGGATATCTCGCTTCACTGCAGCTTGACAAAAATACTTATTAAATGGGAAGGAGATAGATACAAGGATTTTGGAACGGTCTTTTTAAAATGTAACATTTTATTTGCCTCTTTCCTCCGTGAGTACAGTTACTGGTCTATTTTTTTTATTAGGAAGGAGGCCATTCAGCCCCTCGAGCCTGTTCCGCCATTCAATCAGATTACGGCTGATCTGCATCTTAACTCCATCCACCCGCCTTGGTTCCGTAACCCTTAATATCCTTGCCTAACAAAGATCTGTCACTCGTCCTATCACCATCTCGTCTCGTTTTGAATACCTCTTTAATGTCTCTTCACTTCTCTTTTGTTCTCTCAGCCCCATTTCCCAGCCCCCAAACTGGCCTTTTAATCTGTTTCATTTCCTGTGCTTTCTCAGTCCTGACGAAGGGTTTCAACCTGAAACGTTGACTCTATTTCTCTCTCCACGGATGTTGCCTGGCCTGCTGAGTTTTTCCAGCATTTTCTGCTGTTATTAAAGATCTGTCACTGTCTGCACGGTGCAGTGTGCTCACTTCAACAGTAAAAGCACGAGGTCAGGAGTGGGCCGAGGCCTACTACAGTAAAAGCCTAGTTACCAATCCTCCAGGATTGTCATGGAGTCTCCAGGAACTAATCTCCAGGGCACTGGGAGGAGAATCATATGGTCAATAAAACAAAATGGTGCTTTTAATAGAGTTTCTTTGAACACTTTTCATCGATGAGTTTTAAAAATAGGAACAGAAGGCAGACATTCAGGCCCCTCGAGTTTGCGCCGTCATTCAATTAGATCATGCTTCCTGACATCACCCCTGAACTCTGGGCTCTAATTTTAAGGGTATGCACCCCCCCCCCTCCCCCTCCCTTGTTCTGGACTCTCCCAACAGGGGAAATAGTCTCTCTCTATCTACTCTGTCAACTCCATTTCTTCCCCCTTCTTAAAGATGGGGGAGTCAATCCCTGAATGTAGCCGGGATCCAATTCCCGCCAACAAGGCCAGTGGTTCAAGAGGGCCGGGAGCTTGTAGTGTCCATCACAGTTCGTACGCTGGGAAACGGCACCAGACTGCAAGTGGGCAGGAACCCACAGCTGACAATCACCTGGGCACCTCGCCACATGCAAAAATGGCAGCCTTGGCAGGGTCAGCATGGAATCAGAGAATGATACAGCGCAGAAGGAGGCCATTCGGCCCATCATGCCTGTGCCGGCTCTTTGGTAGAGCTGTCCAGTTAGTCCCACTCCCCTCGCTCTTACCCCGTAGCCCTGCAAATGTTTTTCCCTTAAAGTATTTATCCAATTTTCCTTTTGAAAAGGCACTGTTTCAGGCAGCGCATTTCAAGCAGCATTATTTAAACTACCGCTACCTGTGATAATGTTTACCGTACATTTTTAATGGTTAAGTTGAAACCATGACTATTTTGGCAGTTTTTCCAGCAGCAATTACTAATGGCGGCACACACGCTTAAGACTTTGTAACAATATTATCTTACTCTGTAACAATGGGTGCTTGGTTGGGATTTTTTGAAGCGGTTTAGCTGTTTAAGGAGTGTTGTAAACACGTTTCCAGACAGCTGGTGGGTCGCATGTCAATACTCTTCACAAAAGACATGAACAGGATTTTTTTTTTTTTTTAATTCGTTTTATGGGATGTGGGCGTTGCTGGCAAGGCCGGCATTTATTGCCCATGAGAAGGTGGTGGTGAGCCGTCTTATTGAACCGCTGAGGGCAGTTAAGAGTCAACCACTTTGCTGTGGGTCTGGAGTCACATATAGGCCAGACCAGGTAAGGGTGGCAGATTTCCTTCCCTAAAGGACATTAGTGAACCAGATGGGTTTTTATGACAATCCGGTAGTTTCATGCTCACCATCACTGTTACTAGTTTTTAATTCCAAGTTTATTTAATTTATTGAATTTAAATTCCCCAGCTGCCTGTGGTGGAATTTGAACTTATGTCTCCGATTCAATAGTCCAGGCCTCTGGATTACTAGCCCAGGCCTCTGGATTACTAGCCCAGTGTAGAGGGCACGACACAGCCATACAGCACCTCTGCAATCATTTGCAATGCTTTAATTGTCCGGTGCACATGGTACTCCATTTGGAAAGATTGACACCTCACTGGCCAATCAATAAACGGAGTTCAACCCTAATTGGCGGTAAAATCGTCGCCCCCCCCCTCCACATCCCCTGAGGGCAGCAACCCAGGATGGTCTAACTTTTGTCAACAACAACAACAACTTGCATTTATATAGCATCTTTAACGTAGTAAAACATCACAAAGCACTTCACAGGAGCGATTATCAGGCAAAATTTGACACCGAGCCACATAAGGAGATATTAGGACAGGTGATCAGAAGCTTGGTCAAAGAGGGAGGTTTTAAGGAGCGTCTTAAAGGAGGAGAGAGAGGCGGAGAGGTTTAGGGAGGGAATTCCAGAGCTTAGGGCCCAGGCAGCTGAAGGCACGGCCACCAATGGTGGAGCGATTAAAATCGGGGATGGGCAAGAGGCTGGAATTGGAGGAGCGCAGAGATCTCGGGGGGTTGTGCGGCTGGAGGTGGTGACAGAAATAGGAAGGGGCGAGGTCACGGAGGGATTTGAACACAAGGATGAGAATTTTGAAATTGAGACGTTGCCGGATCAGGAGCCAATGTAGGTCAGCGAGCACAGGGAGTGATGGGTGGACGGGACTCGGTGCGAGTTAGGACACGGGGGGTGATGGGTGGACGGGACTCGGTGCGAGTTAGGACACGGTGGGTGATGGGTGGACGGGACTCGGTGCGAGTTAGGACACGGGGGGTGATGGGTGGACGGGACTCGGTGCGAGTTAGGACACGGGGGGTGATGGGTGGACGGGACTCGGTGCGAGTTAGGACACGGGCTGTGATGGGTGGACGGGACTCGGTGCGAGTTAGGACACGGTGGGTGATGGGTGGACGGGACTCGGTGCGAGTTAGGACACGGGGGGGGGGTGATGGGTGGACGGGACTCGGTGCGAGTTAGGACACGGGGGGTGATGGGTGGACGGGACTCGGTGCGAGTTAGGACACGGGGGGTGATGGGTGGACAGGACTCGGTGCGAGTTAGGACACGGGGGGTGATGGGTGGACAGGACTCGGTGCGAGTTAGGACATGGGGAGTGATGGGTGGACGGGACTCGGTGCGAGTTAGGACACGGGGGGGGGTGATGGGTGGACAGGACTCGGTGCGAGTTAGGACACGGGGAGTGATGGGTGGACGGGACTCGGTGCGAGTTAGGACACGGGGGGTGATGGGTGGATGGGACTCGGTGCGAGTTAGGACACGGGGGGGTGATGGGTGGACGGGACTCGGTGCGAGTTAGGACACGGGGGGTGATGGGTGGACGGGACTCGGTGCGAGTTAGGACACGGGGGGGTGATGGGTGGACGGGACTCGGTGCGAGTTAGGACACGGGGGGGTGATGGGTGGACGGGACTCGGTGCGAGTTAGGACACGGGGGGGTGATGGGTGGACGGGACTCGGTGCGAGTTAGGACACGGGGGGTGATGGGTGGACGGGACTCGGTGCGAGTTAGGACACGGGGGGTGATGGGTGGACGGGACTCGGTGCGAGTTAGGACACGGGGGGGTGCTGGGTGGACGGGACTCGGTGCGAGTTAGGACACGGCGGGGGTGATGGGTGGACGGGACTTGGTGCGAGTTAGGACACGGGGGGTGATGGGTGGACGGGACTCGGTGCGAGTTAGGACACGGGGGGGTGATGGGTGGACGGGACTCGGTGCGAGTTAGGACACGGGGGGGTGATGGGTGGACGGGACTCGGTGCGAGTTAGGACACGGGGGGTGATGGGTGGATGGGACTCGGTGCGAGTTAGGACACGGGGGGTGATGGGTGGACGGGACTCGGTGCGAGTTAGGACACGGGGGGGTGATGGGTGGACGGGACTCGGTGCGAGTTAGGACACGGGGGGGTGATGGGTGGACGGGACTCGGTGCGAGTTAGGACACGGGGGGGTGATGGGTGGACGGGACTCGGTGCGAGTTAGGACACGGGGGGGTGATGGGTGGACGGGACTCGGTGCGAGTTAGGACACGGGGGGGTGATGGGTGGACGGGACTCGGTGCGAGTTAGGACACGGGGGGGGTGATGGGTGGACGGGACTCGGTGCGAGTTAGGACACGGGGGGTGATGGGTGGACGGGACTCGGTGCGAGTTAGGACACGGGGGGTGATGGGTGGATGGGACTCGGTGCGAATTAGGACACGGGGAGTGATGGGTGGATGGGACTCGGTGCGAGTTAGGACACGGGGGGGTGATGGGTGGATGGGACTCGGTGCGAGTTAGGACACGGGGGGGTGATGGGTGGACGGGACTTGGTGTGAGTTAGAACACGGGGGGCTGATGGGTGGACGGGACTCGGTGCGAGTTAGGACACGGCGGGGTGATGGGTGGATGGGACTCGGTGCGAGTTGGGGCACGGGGAGGTGATGGGTGGACGGGACTTGGTGCGGGTTAGGACACGGGGGGTGATGGGTGGACGGGACTCGGTGCGAGTTAGGACACGGGGAGGTGATGGGTGGACGGGACTTGGTGCGAGTTAGGACACGGGGGGTGATGGGACTTGCTGTGAGTTAGGACACGGGCAGCACAAATTTGGGTGAGTTCCATTATTCCTACTAAGTGGCTATTCCTTGTGTACGAGTCTAAACAATGAGTGCTAATCAGCTGTTTAACTATGATAGATAACAAAATGAAGCCTAGCACTATCAGCTGTGGCTCAGTGGGGAGCACTCTCCCTCTCTCTCTCTCTTGCTTCTAGTCAGAAGGTTGTGGGTTCACAGTCCCACTCCAGAGACTTGAGCACAAAAATCCAGGCTGACCCTCCAGTGCAGTGCTGAGGGAGTTGTAAAGTGCTTTGGGACATCCTGAGGTGGTGTAAAGGCACGATATAAACGTAAGACTTTCTTTGCCTAACCCACGTCCGCACACATTTCCGCTTCCCAGCGATATGTTGCTGGGCAGCCAGGAACCGCAGCTGATTTTTGTTCCTTGATGCAATATTGCCTCAGCAGAGTCCAAGTACTGAACGTAGGGACCCTCCTAATCGTCATGGCCACCATCGCCATGGCCACGATCGCCATGGCCACGATCGTCATGGCCACCATCGTCATGGCCACGATCGTCATGGCCACGATCGCCATGGCCACGATCGCCATGGCCACGATCGCCATGGTCACGATCGCCACGGCCACGATCGCCACGGCCACGATCGTCACGGCCACAATCGCCACGGCCACAATCGCCACGGCCAGGATATTCAGCCACTCGGAGAGGCGAAGACAATGACCATTAAAAACAAGACTCCCCTTCAAATCATTCTTTTCACACACATGCAAGCTGAAGTAATATGGAAACTATTATGTCCGTGTGTAATTGAGACGCGGACTGCAGGAGTTGGTTACAACAGGTGTTTACTGAGTGGAGACAAACTGGAACTGCTATGCGAAAGTTACTACACAGGCTTATATACAGGGGTGGTCACTACTGGTACTGCAGTATACAGGGGCTGCAGAATATAGTTCCTTCTGCAAAGTACATACACTACAATTCCTCCCCTTTTAGCTAAACAGTACATAACATTCGATTAATAATTAAATAACATATTTACAATTACAGTTGCTAGATACATTAGCTGAAGTTAAGCAATTATAAGTTCAGTCTTTGAGGAGGCTTCCTGATTCTGTCTGGATAACGCCTCTTTGGGGTATCAGGTTCTTCTGGCAAAGTTGATTCGGGATCAATGTCGTTGTTTGGTTCGTCTGCTTCCAATATCACCGATTCTGAGGTAGATGCAATTGGTACTTCGGTTTCATCACCAGGTGTATCAGATCGTGGTGTGGAATTGACGTTTTCCAATGACTCTAGAATCTGGTCAGCATGGCGTCTTACAATGCTCTCTCCAACGTCCACGGTATACATTAGAGGTCCTTGCCGTGTACAGATCGTTCCTGGCTGCCATTTCTCAGTGCGGTAGTCCTGGGCCAAAACTGGTTGACCTATCTTAAAACTCCTGGTCGGCCTTTCATTCATATTCTGAAACTGCCGGTTCTCCACATCTCTTCTGATGTTTGGCTTAACCAAATCCAAGCGGCATCGTAGTCTTCGATTGAAGAACATCATGGCTGGAGTTTGGTTGGTAACCGCATGTGTCGCATTCCGGTAGGCAAACAAGAAGTTATCCACCTTGTGTTGTAGGGGTATGTCTTCATTACACATTGCCTTGGTAGCCTTCTTGAATGTTTGAACGAACCTCTCAGCCAATCCATTGGTGGCTGGATGATATGGGGCGGATGTGGAATGCTTAACACCATTATTCTTTAAGAACCTCCGGAACTCTTCAGACACAAACTGTGGTCCATTGTCGGAGCAAATCTGTTCAGGCAGCCCATTTCTGGCGAATATGGTTCGTAAGACTGTGATAGTTTTTTCCGTGGTGGTTGAGGACATTTTTATTACCTCTGGCCACTTTGAATGTGTATCCACCGCAATTAAAAACATCGAGTCCATAAATGGACCAGCAAAATCAATGTGCACCCTTTGCCATGGAGATGAGGGCCACTCCCATGGATGTAGAGAGGCTTGTGGTGGGGCGTTTTGGACCTTCTGGCATCCTGTACAGCTCTTGGTCATCTCTTCGATTTCTTGATCGATTCCCGGCCACCACACAAACACTCTGGCTAAGTTCTTTATTTTTACCCCTCCCAGATGACCCTCATGAAGCTCATTGAGCACTCTATCCTTCAATTTGGGTGGAATTACTACTCTGGATCCACACGTCAAGGTTCCTCTGCACACTGACAGCTGTTCTCTTCTCGGCGAGAATGCTGGCAACAGTGGTTCGCCATGTGCTGACCATCCCTTCACCGTTAAATCATAGACCCAGGAGAGTGTCAGGTCATTTCGTGTTTACTTTTCTATGTTTGCATTCGTCACAGGGAGACATTCGACTATGGTCGAGTGGAATATCTCCACTGGATCCACTGCAGGTGCTTCTTCCACCATCGGCAACGGTAGGCGCGACAATCCATCAGCATTCCCATGCTGTTTAGTTCCTTTGTACTCGATGTCATATTGGTGTGCCCCTAGGAAAAGGGACCACCTCTGTAGCCGTTGTGCTGTCATTATCGGGACGCCCTTCTGAGGGTTGAAAATGGAGACAAGAGGTTGATGATCAGTTAGTAGGGTAAATTTCTGACCATGCAGGTAGTGATTGAACTTCTTCACCCCCCACACCAGGCTGAGGGCCTCTCTGTCAATCTGGGCATAGTTACGCTCGGCTGAAGTTAACGAGCGTGATGCAAAAGCTATCGGCCTCTCTGAACCATCAAGGAATTTATGTGACAGTACCGCTCCAATGCCGTAGGGAGACGCATCACACGCCAGTCTTATCGGTAGTGATGGGTTGTAGTGAGCCAATACTTCTCTTGAAGTGATTAGGTCTTTACTCTTCTGAAAGGCCCGCTTACATTCATCGCTCCATTTCCATGCTACTCCAGTTTGTAGTAGGGCTTTCAGTGGGTGCAGAATTGTGGACAAATTCGGCAAAAACTTATGGTAGTAATTCACCAATCCGAGGAATGACCTCAGTTGCGACACATTTTCAGGCGCTGGAGCCTTAACTGCCGCCTCAATTTTGTCAGAGGACTTATGTAACCCCTCTTCATCAATCACGTGGCCACAATACGATATCTGTTTCTTAAAAAACTCGCACTTGGTGCGATTGGCTCGTAGCCCATGTTCCCTTAGTCTAGTGAGCACCTGCTCTAGGTTGGCAAGGTGTTCACTGTCATCTTCACCTGTCACTAGGATGTTGTCCAAGTAACACTGAGTCCCCGGAATCCCTTGCAGGACTTGTTCCATCGCTCTTTGCCATATCGCCGGAGCTGATGCTACTCCGAATACCAGTCGATTATACTGGTAAAGACCTTTGTGAGTGTTTATCGTGAGATACTTCCTAGAGGATTCTTCAACCTCCGTCTGCAAATATGCTTGTGCTAGGTCAATTTTTGTAAAACGCTTCCCTCCAGATAGTGAGGCGAAAATATCTTCTATCCTCGGGAGAGGATATTGTACTGTGTGAAGGACTGGGTTCACTGTCACCTTGAAGTCCCCACAGATGCGAACCTTCCTTGGCTCCTCAGACTTATTGTTTAACGTTTTCTTCATGACAGGAACGATGGGTGTCGCCCACTCGCTCCAGTCTACCTTAGATAACACGCCTGCATTCTCCAGATTCTCCAGCTCTGCCTCGACGGCTGGGCGAATTGCATATGGTACCGGTCTTGCTTTGAAAAATTTGGGAATTGCATTCTCTTCTATTTTTATCGAGGCGGTTACGCCTTTAAGAGTTCCCAGTTCTTGTTGAAATACCTCTTTGGCGTTAGCTAAGATTTTTGACAATCGTCCAGGTGTGACGTCGTCATCCTTTTTACCAGCCACTGTCAGTGCCTGAATGGAGTGCCAGTCTAAACTTATCTTTCTGATCCATTCACGTCCCAATAACGGTGGTCCACCATCTTGCAGTATGTACAGATACAATTTCTGTATTTCCTTGCCGTTGTATTCGACAGGCACCCTTATTTTCCCTCTGGGGTATACTTTTTGCCCCGTATACGTCTTGACAATGGATGTCTCTTTCAAGGGTATGTGTGAGAATAGCCGCTCGTAGTCTCGTCGATTCATGACGGTCAGGGCTGATCCTGTATCCAACTCCATTTTGACTTGGGACCCTGCTATCGTGAGGGTGACCCAAATGGTTCGGTGATCCTCTTTTGTGATTACGTTGTGAAGTTTGAGACAGCTTAGTCTCTTGTTCCCGGATTCACTATCGCTCTTCTGGTCTTCGGAACTACTGTCTGTCATCTTTTGTACTTTCCTGTACTGTTCCTTAGTAGCCTTTTTGTTGTCATTAGTCTTCTTCCCAGACCTGCAAACTCGTGCAATGTGTCCCATCTTTCCGCATTGCCTGCATATTTTGTCCTTGGACCAGCAGTCCTTCTGGTCATGGGTTGTTCTGCCGCAGCGATAACATTTTTCAAATCCCCGTGTCATTTCGTGGGTGCCGTATTCCTGTGGCTTTTGCTATATTTCCGCAGCTCCCCTTGCTGCTGCTTCGTACGATACTGCCACGCTGAAAGCCTTATCTAGCATCAGCTCTTTCTCTGAGAGTAACTTCTTCAGGGTTCCTTCACTCAGGAGTCCACAGACAAATTTGTCCCATAGGGTATCTGCCAGTCCTGCTCCGAACTGGCAGTGCTTTGATAGCTTGCGTAGTTCCGTAAGGTAATCAGCATTGCTCTCATCTTTATGCTGATTTCTCCTGTGGAATTTAAATCTTTCTGCTATCAGCAGTGGTGTAGGATTTAGGTGTTCCTGTAGGATATCAACAGTTTCGTTAAAACTCTTCGCCATCAGTTTGGCTGGAGTAATCAGGTTCCGCAATAGGCCGTATGTTCTTGCGCCCATTAAGTTTAGTAGTACAGATGCCTTTTTCTCATCGGCTACTTCGTTTGCCTCGCAATATACTTCAACTCTTTCCACATACGTGGTCCAGTCTTCTATTGCATTATCGAAGGCAGTGATATTGCCAGTCTTCGGCATCTTGGAAATCTAAGATGGCGCCTCCCGCGTTTTGCCTTATTCCCCGATTTAACAAAATGGCGCCTCCCGCGCTTTCCGTCTTCCCCGCTGCTGCTAGCGCTGTTGCTGGCGTTTTATGCCTTGATGGCGACGCCCTATGGTCTTCGCGCACTTCCCCCTGCGCTGCTGCTAACGCCGCTCTCCGCGGTTCCCATGGCAAACTGCAGCTCCGCGCGGCTTTCTGCACTTCTAATTTCTTTTATTTCCCCGTCGTCGGAGCAACCCTGCGGGACACTTCCCTCTTCTCGGGTCTGTACGCTGCCCGGCTTCGTAGCACCGGCCGCGCCGTGTGCTCCACCCTCTCTCTCTCTCTCTCCTCTTCCCGACAACGCTGCTCGGCCCCGTTGAAAAGCCACCCGATCGAGCTCTTGCCCGCCGCAGCCCAGGAAGGATCAGTGAACTACCTGCCACCAGCCCGATTAGCTGGAACACCATCGACAGGATAACCAAGCCCCGCTCTCGACAGCCTCTCCTGCAAATCTTTAACTCCGAAGAATCAGAGGCGGTTAGCCACGGTCGACGCCCGTTTCTTCTGTTCGTTTTATTATTTTTTTTCTTCTTTCTTCCTTCTGGCCTCAACCTCTGACAACTTCGCTTCAGGGATGGATCCCCATGAGGTGGTGCAGACTGTAGGCAAGTTTGGATCTGCTCGTCGCCAGTATTATGTCCGTGTGTAATTGAGACACAGACTGCAGGAGTTGGTTATAACAGGTCTTTACTGAGTGGAGACAAACTGGAACTATTTTCCAAAAGTTACTACACAGGCTTATATACAGGGGTGGTCACTACTGGTACTGCAGTATACAGGGGCTGCAGAATATAGTTCCTTCTGCAAAGTACATACACTACAGAAACGACTCAACGTGTGTGGTTTTTCAGTGCTGAAGAAAGTAAGCACGAGTTGAAGACCAATAAGTGCCGATATCAGGTCAACACCTGAATGGGGAATTGTCAAAGAGTAAAACAGACTTTTGGAGAACATTGAAAAAAGACAGCGAATGGCAATGGAGGACGACGACATTAAATATTTTCATGTGGCAAATGCTGCCTAGTGTCAGCCCTGGCTCAGTGGGCAGCACCCTTGCCTCCAAGTCTAGAAGGTTGTGGGTTCAAGTCTCACTCCAGAGACTTGAGCACAAAACTCTAGGCTGACGCGCCCAGTGTATTGCTGAGGGAGTGCCGCACTGTCAGAGGTGCCGTCTTTCGGATGAGATGTTAAACCGAGGCCCTGTCTGCGCTCTCAGGTGACGTAAAAGACGGCACTATTTCAAAGAAGGGCAAGGGGAGTTCTCCCCGGATGTCCTGCGGCCAATATTTATTCCTCAACTAACACATAAAAACAGATTATCTGGTCATTATCACATTGCTGTTGTGGGACCTTGCTTTGCACAAATTGGCATGCCAACGCTATCCAATTTCACCCCCAACGTGTTTCACAGTATGCACGCTTTACTGTACAGTAAATGATTAATAACATTTAATATTTTAAAATCTGCCAAGTCTGCATCGAATGTACAGCACAGAAACAGGCCATTCGGCCCAACTGGTCCGTGCCGGTGTTTATGCTCCACACCAGCCTCCTCCCAGCCCTTTTCATCTCACCCCATCAGCATATCCTTCTATTCCTTTCTCCCTCATGTGTTAATCTAGCTTCTCCTTAAATACATCTCTGCTATTCACCTCAGCCACTCCCTGTGGTAGCGAGTTCCACATTCTCACCACTCTCTGGGTAAAGGAGTTTCTCCGAAAGTACACAGTGGATTTATTAGTGACCATCTTATATCTATGGCCCCTAGGTTTGTATTACCCCACAAGCATCCTCTCTATGTCTACCCTATCGAGCCCCTTCATAATCTTAACAACCTCTATCAGGTCACCCCTCAGTCTTCTCGTTTCTAGAGAAAAGAGCCCCCGCCTGTTCAGACTTTCCTGATCGGTATAACCTCTCAGTTCTGGTATCGTTCTTGTAAATCTTTATTTTTGCAGCTTCACCAGTGCCCCCATATGCTTTTTTCACAACATGGAGACCAGAACAGTTCCTCTTTAAAGCCATCTAGAAGTAGCAGCACGGAAAAATGAGATAGGATCAAAATTTCATAATGATACAAGTCACCGCCATTACGAAATGCTACATCTAGAATCAGTGGCCAAAGACTATGCCAGTTTATTACTTCAGCCATCATTAGGTGGCCACTTAATCTTTCAACATGTTGGGCTGGTGCCAGTCTACAAGAGCTTGGTTGCTAAGCTAATGATGTCATAATAGGCCGCTGCCAAACAAAGTTCCCGCTATGTCCACAGCAATCTCTCAAGCGTGGAATCATAGAACGACACAGCACAGGAGGCCATTCGGCCCATCGTGCCTGTGAATAACAATCCTGGAGTGGAGCTCAGCCGTGGCTCACTCTCTCGCATCTGAGTACAGATGGTTGTGGGTTCAAGTCCCACTCCAGGGACATGAGCACAAAAAGAAATCCAGGCTGACACTCCCAGTGCAGTGCCGAGGGAGTGCTGCACTGTCGGAGGTGCCATCTTTCGGATGAGATGTTAAACCGAGGCCCCGTCTGCTCTCTCAGGTGGATGTAAAAGATCCCACGGCATGATTTCAAAGAAGAGCAGGGGGAGTTCTCCCCGGTGTCCTGGGGCCAATATTTATCTCTCAATCAACATCACTAAAACAGATTATCTGGTCGTTACCACATTGCTGTTTGCAGGAGCTTGCTGTGTGCAAATTGGTGGTTACGTTACAAGGACTACACTTCATTGGCAGTAAAGCGTTTTGGAACGCTCTATATAAACGCAAATCTTTCTTTCTTCTTGAACCCACAAGCTTCTGATTCAAAGGCAAGAGCTCTAACGTTTAGCCGTTAACAGCAGCTCCACCAATCAAGGCTTTCAAAAGGGAATTGGACAAATACCGGAGGGGAAAAAGTTGTAGGGAAAGGGCGGGAGGAGCGGGACTAGCTGAAGTGCTCTTGCAAAGAGCCGGCACGGGCTTGACGGGCCGAATGGCCTCCTTCTGTGCTGTGACCATTCTATGATGCTATGATTCACCATTAATGCTCTAATAAATCCCACATTGTTTATGGCACCTCAAATGAGTACAAAAAGCGGTGGCTTTTCCAACAAGTCCTCTCGCTGCCATGTGGGGGGGGTGGGGCGGGTGGGGAGGGGGGGAGGTGTTACATCGGCCAATTAGTCTGCAACAATTGCACACATCTTTCTCCATGGAAACAATTACAAAATACTGGCCCAGGTTTTGTGGTCAGCGGTGAAGGGATGGCGCTCACCGCTGACCTCGAAGAAGGCATGCCCGCAAAGATCTAACGATCTCTGTGGCGTCGATTTCAGCTCTCCCGACGTTAAGTTGAATCTGGAGCCAAGTCTAGGAGATCACCTGCAACAGTGATGTCATTAAGCTGGCTAAGCAACCAATCACACTGAAGAATTCTCACAGACTGCAAACCAGGAAGTAAAAGGCACGGATTATCCTTCACCTTTTACAGAAAGCGAAATAAAGATCGGGCGCACACATGGGATTAAGGTAGAAGCTGAAATATCATAAACAAACATTAAAAAATATTAAAAATCATGGAATTTATCATAATGGAAAAATCTGACTTTCCACAATCATAAAATTAGTTTTTCAGGGTCAGAATGATTGTTCAGCAGTAGTTATGACTCAGTACGCAGTTTAAAACCCAGTTAGACCTCATTGAACAAGACTTAACTTTTTCGGAGCGTTTTAAACAGCGATATTACATAGAATAAACATAGAGATAGGAACAGGAGTAGGCCATTCGGCCCTTCGAGCCTGCTCCGCCATTCAATGAGATCATGGCTGATCTTCGTCTGAGATCATAGCTGATCTTACCAGTTCAGTACCCCGTCCCCGCCTTTTCTCCGTAACCCTTAATCCCCTTAGCCTTCAGAAATATATCCAATTCTCTCTTGAAAATATTTATTGAATTAGCCTTCGCAGCCCTCTGTGGCAGGGAATTCCACAGGCTCACCACTCTTTGAGTGAAGAAATTCTTCCTCATCTCTGTTTTAAATGATTTGCCCGCTATTTTTAGACTGTGGCCCCTGGTTGTGTAAAAGCTGACATTCTTGTCAGTTCAGTGATTTCAATTGATTGCCATCTGTGGGGTCCTCAACAGCGCGCCCTATGAAGGAGCAGGGAATCATTGACAGCAACTTCTGAATTTCCGCATCTAACTGTGCATGTGTGGGTGCCAGAAATTGCTGTCAGTTTCACAGTTATATATATATACTAGCAGGGGAGCCCCGCGTTGCAGGGTAATTTTGGGGCTGGTGGATGTGTGGGCCGGGAGCCTGGGACTGGATTTGGGTTGTCGGCAGTTTCCAGGGCTTTTTGGGGCCTGGTGGATGTGTGGGCCGGGAGCCTGGGACTGGATTTGGGCTGTCGGCAGTTGGAGAAGCCTAGGCCCGTTTTGCACTGTTTTTTAACCTAAACATTTCTAGCTTTTAATACCTTCAAAGATGAAAGTTAAAGTACTTATAAAACATTTTTGGTAAATCTTTTTTTTTTATAAAAAGAAACTGACCTGTATTACCAAAGTTTTTAGCTGCCCTGGCTGCTGTATAATGGCTGACAGATCCCCGAGATGAAAACGATTAGTCCCGCCCACACACACACACCGATTGGTCAACCATCAGGTGACTGAACTGTAAGATTGGTCAATCATGACGGCACAGGATTGGTCGACCTTGACGTCAGTCAATGCTAATGAGTGGATAATGAGTGGAATTTTGAAGGTTTTTTGTATAATGTGCGAACAATTTTTGTCCGACCAAAAAGTAAAGACGCCTACAAGAGTCCACTAATGATGAGCTTTCTTTTGATATAACACATGTGTAGGTACACTCTATAACTTTTGATTGTATAGCCGGACAGACAGACAGACAGACGGACAGAGACAGAGAGACATACTGTTTAGATATAGATAGATATAGCGGCCCAGAAATTCGGGTCCCCACGGGTGAGTACACATGGGGTACTCACCCGTAGGCCCAACGGAAGTGCCGGTTTCGTGCATGCACTGCGCATGCGTGGGAAACCAGAACTTCCGTTCCCTTAAAGGAAGGGGTTCACAGGTCGAACGCGTGCGCCGGAGAGGCAGCGCGTGCGCCCGGAACTTCCGTTTTTTTTGCAGCTTTCTCCGGGAGGGTAAGTCTCCAAGAGTTACACTTTTAAAAAGGAGTCACAAGGTCTGCCAATAACAAGGTAAGTGGTGAATTAAGTAAAATTAAAACATTTTTTCCATAGGTTTATTATTTTTAAATACTTTAAAGAAAGGTAAGTTTATTTTTAGCCTCGTTAGAAACTATAATTAATTTTTACAAAAATTTAAATTATTGTTTAAAAGTTATTTTATGTAATTTATAGTTATTTTAAAAATGTGATTTTAAAAAATGTATTTGAAGTTTTAGTTATGTTTTGGGGCTGATTTGTATTTATAGTTTTGACAGCTCTTCCTGTCAAATTTATGAATGGGCATTCCCTGCTACCATTGGCTCTCCATGGCCCACGTGATCCCAGGGGACGCTTCGAACTAACTGCGCCCCTGGGATACGCAAGCACTGCGCGCCGGCAGTTGGAGCAGGCCCAGGATCCCACGCGGGCCCACAACACAACGGCCGGCGCACTAGGTAAGTGCAGATCGGAGGCTTGCACCCGCGGGAAGCCTCCGACCCGAATTTCTGGGCCAACGGTTGTGTTTAAATTGTTTCCCGGTGCTGCATTAGTTTGAAAGGTCGACGACCAGCAGAATGTTGGTGCAGAACGTCAGTAGTAATCTCCGGATCACTCCCGATGCCACGGGCTAGTGAGGACAGAACGTCGGTAGTAATCTCCGGATTACTCCCGGTGCCACGAGCTAGTGAGGACAGAAATAAGGGGATAGAGTAGATGAACGCGTGGCTGGAGAGATGGTGCAGGAGGGAGGGCTTTAGATTCCTGGGACATTGGGGCTGGTTCTGGGGGAGGTGGGACCTGTACAGGCCGGATGGGTTGCACCTCAACAGAGCCGGGACCAATATCCTCGCTGGGGAGGGGGGTGGTGGTTGCTAGTGCTGTTGGGATGGGCACCAGGATGTCGCATTAGAAAGGAGAAACAAGGTGCACAAAGGATTGGGAGGGACCGATAGTACTAGAGTGAGAAATAGTATGGTATTAGGTGGGGTCAGACTAAGAGAGAATAAAAGGTGGTCTGAGACAGGTTTACAGCGCATGTGTGTAAACGCACAAAGTGTGGTAAATAAGGTTGGTGAGCTGCAGGCGCAAATAGCCACATGGGAACATGATGTGGTGATAACTGAGACCTGGCTCAAAAAGGGCAGGATTGGGTTTGAAATATTCCTGGATATAAGGTGTTCAGGAAAGATAGGGAAGGAAAGAAAGGAGGTGGGGTGGCAGCATTGGTTAAGGAGAATATTACAGTGTTGGAGAGGGAGGATGCCCTGGAGGGGTCAAGAACAGAATCTATTTGGTTAGAGTTAAGAAATAATAGAGGTGCCATTACACTACTAGGTGTATTCTATAGACCATCAAATAGTGGGAAGGATAGAGAGGAGCAAATTACAGAGAGGTTCAAGAACTATAGCGTAGTGATAATGGGGGACTTCAACTATCCTAATATAGACTGGGAAGTAATCGTATAAAGGACAGAGAGGGGGAAGAATTTCTGAAGTGTGTTCAGGAGAATTTTCTTGATCAGTACGTTTCCGGCCAAACGAGGAAGGAGGCATTGCTGGATCTGGTTCTGGGGAATGAGGGGGGTCAAGTGGAGCAAGTGGCAGTAGGGGAACATTTAGGAAACAGTGATCATAGTATCATAAGGTTTAGATTAGCTATGGAAAAGGACAGGGAGCAATCTAGAGTAAAAATACTTAATTGGAAGGCGGCAAATTTCAGTGGGTTGAGAATGGCTCTGGCCCGGGTAAATTGGAATCAAAGATCGGCAGGCAAAATTTTAAAGAGGAGTTGGTTCGGATACAGTCGAGGTACATTCTCACGAGGGGGAAAGGCAGGGCAACCAAAGTCAGAGCTCCCTGGATGATCAATGAGATAGAGAGTAAGATGAAGCAGAAAAAGGAGGCATATGACAGATATCAGGTTGAAAATACAAGTGAAAACCAGGCTGAATATAGAAAGTTCAGAGGGGAAGTGAAAAAGGAAATGAGGGGCAAAAAAGAGTATGAGAATAGATTGTCAGCTAACAAAAGGAAATCCAAAAGTCTTCTATAGGCATATAAATAGTAAACGGGTAGTAAGAGGAGGGGTGGGGCCGATTAGGGACCAAAAAGGAGACCTACGCATGGAGGCAGAGGGCATGGCTGAGGTACTAAACGAGTACTTTGCATCTGTCTTCACCAAGGAAGAAGATGCTGCCAAAGTCAGTGAAAGAGGAGGTAGAGGAGATACTGAATGGATAAAAATTGATAAAGAGGAGGTACTAGAAAGGCTGGCTGTACTTAAAGTAGATAAATCACCAGGACCAGATGGGATGCATCCTAGGATGCTGAGGGAAGTAAAGGTGGAAATTACGGAGGTAGTGGCCATAATCTTCCAATCCTCCTTAGATACGGGGGTGGTGCCAGAGGACTGGAGATTTGCAAATGTTACACCATTGTTCAAAAAAGGGTGTAAAGATACACCCAGCAACTACAGGCCAGTCAGTTTAACCTTGGTAGTGGGGAAGTTTTTAGAAACAATAATCCGGGACAAAATTAACAGTCACTTGGACAAGTGTGGATTAATTAAGGAAAGCCAGCACGGATTTGTTAACGGCAAATTGTGTTTCACCAACCTGATCAAGTGTTTTGATGAGGTAATAGATAGGTTTGATGAGGGCAATGCAGTTGACGTGGTGTACATGGATTTCCAAAAGGTGCCACATAATAGGCTTACCAGCAAAGTTGAAGCCTATGGAATAAAGGGGACTGTGACAGCATGGATACGAAATTGGCTAAGTGACAGGAAACAGAGAGTAGTGGTGAACGGTTGTTTTTCAGACTGGAGGAAGGTATACAGTGGTGTTCCCCAGGGGTCGGTTCTAGGACCACTGCTTTTCTTGATATATATTAATGACTTGGATGGGGGTGTACAGGGCACAATTTCAAAATTTGCAGATGACACAAAACTTGGAAGTATAGTGAACAGTGGGGAGGAGAGTGATAGACTTCAGGAAGCACAGGCTCGACAGGCCGAATGGCCTCCTTGTGTGATGTAACCATTCTATGATTCTTTGAGATGAATCTTTATGCTATTGATATATGAATCATAATCGGACATCTACTGCACCTCAATACGAAACAAAAAGAGCGGATACAGAAAGAAAAATAACGGACTTGCATTTTTATAGCACATTTCACAACCACCGTACGTCCCAATGCGCTTTACAACAAGGACTACACTTCAAAAAGCACATAACTGGTTGTAATGTAGGAAATGTGGCAGCCAATTTACACACAGCAAGCTCCAACAAACAGCGATGTGATAATGACCAGATAATCTGTTTTAGTTGATTCAGGGATAAATATTGGCCAGGACACCGGGGAGAACTCCCCTCCTCTTGGAATCATGGAATCTTAGAATGGTTACAGCACACAAGGAGTCCATTCGGCCCGTCGAGCCCGTGCCAGCTCTCTGCAAGAGTATTTCAGTTAGTCCCACTCCCCCGCCCTTTCCCCGTGACCCTGCAAATGTTTTCCTTCAGGTACTGTCCCTTTTGAAAGCCATGATCGAGTCTGCCTTCACCGCCCTTTCAGGCAGTGCATTCCAGATCCTAACCACTCGCTGCGTAAAAAGGGTTTTTCCTCATGTCGCCTTTGGTTCTTCTGCCAATCACCTTAAATCTGTGTCCTCTGGTTCTCAACCCTTCCGCCAATGGGAACAGTTTCTCTCTATCTACTCTGTCCAGACCCCTCATGATTTTGAACACCTCGATCAAATCTCCTCTCAACCTTCTCAGCTCCAAGGAGAATAACCCCAGCTTCTCCAGTCTATCCACGTAACTGAAGTCCCTCATTCCTGGAATCATTCTTGCAAATCTTTTCTGCACCCTCTCTAAGGCCTTCACAGCCTTCCTAAAGTGCGGTGCCCAGAATTGGACATAGTACTCCAGTTGAGGCCGAACCAGTGTTTTATACAGGTTCATCATAACTTCCTTGCTTTTGTACTCGATACCTCTACTTATGAAGCCCAGGATCCTGTAAGCTTGTTTAGCCGCAATCTCAACCTGCCCTGCCACCTTCAATGATTTGTGCACATATACCCAAGGTCTCTGTTCCTGCATACCCTTTAGAATTTTAGAACTCTTTAGTTTATATTGCCTGTCCTCATTCTTCCTACCAAAATGTATTTATTTGCACTTTTCTGCATTAAATAGTTCTTTGAAATAGTGCCAGGTGATCTTTTATCCATCCGAGGGGGCAGACAGAGCCTCGATTTAACATCTTATCCAAAAGACAGCACCTCTGATAGTGCAGCACTCCCTCAGCACTGCACTGGAGTGTCAGGCTTAGATTTTTGTGCTGAAGTCTCTGGAGTGGGCCTATGAACCCACAACCTTCTGACTCAGAGGAGAGGGTGCTGCCCAGTGAGCCACAGCTGACAGCGTGTATAGGGATGCATCATTAGGCCACACTGATGACAGGTTGGACAACTGAATGACAAGGCAGAAGGCCAAATCCATCACTCTGTTTTTAAATGGGCAAGACAATAAACACTTACAGCAGAAGTCACCTCCCATGGAATGATGGCTGATATGGGGAGGGCTGCAAGGCCGAAACTCCAATCACAGTTCAAGGCATAATTGAGTAATGGCAATAAATATATATATATTTAAATACACACAGGCTTTGTTTTGTACACCATATTCTCTGTGCTATTCCAGGAACGACGACGTTTATACAAGGCCTTTAACATAGTGAAACGTCCCAAGATACGATTATCAAACAAAATCTGACACCGGGCCACCCAAGGAGATATTGTAGCGGTTCGTGTAGATCGCCACTAAATAAGAGAGTTTGACTTCAACGAACTATAAATAAGTTGTTTATTTACAGGAACAGACTAATTACATCAGGTAAGATGGCTGACTGTAGGAGCACCGTGGTGTAGGTCTTGTCCCAGCGGGGACTCCACGAGGACGGAGTTCGCAGTCCTGTGGGGAGCGTGATGACGTCATCGCGTTTGTGTTGTGACGTCATCACGTTGTTCGCGTTTCCCGCGCTTAGGGCGTCACGTGATGCGTGTCGTTGGCCGTTGAGGCCGAGGTCGCGAGGCCGGGCTGTGCCGGTGCTTGCCGCGGGAGCGGAAGATCGCGTCGCTCCCGTCGGCTGGCCATTGAGGCCGAAGACGCTGGGCCGGGCTGTGCCGGCAGCCGTCCTGGAAGGCCGAGTCGGGCCGGCAGCTTCTGCACGCACGTCACGTCGTACGTGACGTGACGTCAGCGCGCTAGGGCGCGTCTTAAAGGGGCAATGGCTCCAACAGGTAAGTTAAAAGGGCAACGGCCCCAAAAGGTAAGTTAAACATACAGTAAGGTAAGTTAAAGGGAATTATGTGTCTTTATGTAAGGTACAACCGGTGGTACCGCCACAATATCAGAGCAGATGACCAAAAGCCTGGGCAAAGGGGTAGGTTTAATCGAACGTCTTAAAAGGAGAGAGAGAAGTAGAGAGGCAGAGAGGTTTAGGGAGGGAATTCCAGAGCTTAGGGCCTAGACAGCTGAAGGCACGGCCGCCAATGGTGGAGCGATGGAAATTGAGGATGCAAGAGGCCAGAATTGAACACACGGACTCAGCTTACACCATATTCCCTCTGCTATTCCAGGGACAGGCATTCACTGGAGAGAATCTTCTCCAGTTAATCACATTTCAACAGGCAGCTCATTTCGACAGCACCTCCCAAACCCGCGACCTCTTCCACCTAGAAGGACAAGGGCAGCAGGCGCATAGGAACCACCACCACCTCCAAGTTCCTCTCCAAGTCACACACCATCCTGACTTGGAAATATATTGGCCGTTCCTTCATCACCGCTGGGTCAAAATCCTGGAACTCCCTCCCTAACAGCACTGTGGGAGCGCCTTCACCACACGGACTGCAGCGGTTCAAGAAGGCGGCTCACCACCACCTTCTCGAGGGCAATTAGGGATGGGCAATAAATGGGGGCCTTGCCAGCGATGCCCACATTCTGTGAACCAATAAATAAATAAAAAATATGCTAAGTGAGATGAAGTAGGGTGGGAGGAGGCTCGTGTGGAGCATACACATCAGCATAGACCAGTTAGGACAAATGGCCTGTTACTGTGTTGTAAATTCTATGTAATACTTTGTTAGCTTCTTATTTAGTGGACATTAGGAAGGATGTCAAGGCAATGGAGAGACCAGATGAGGATTCACTCGGATAATACCAGGAATGAGAGGCTAAAGGGGAAATTGGGTCCCTTTTCATAAGAGATTAGGAAGATATTTTTTTTTCTCATTCGTTCATGGGATGTGGGCGTCGCTGGCTAGGCCCAGCATTTATTGCCCATCCCTAATCGCCCCTTGAGAAGGTGGTGGTGAGCCACCTTCTTGAACCGCTGCAGTCCGTGTGGTGAAGGTGCTCCCACAGTGCTGTTAGGGAGGGAGTTCCAGGATTTTGACCCAGCGACGATGAAGGATCGGCCGATATATTTCCAAGTCAGGATGGTGTGTGACTTGGAGGGGAACTTGGAGGTGGTGGTGTTCCCATGCGCCTGCTGCCCTTGTCCTTCTAGGTGGAAGAGGTCGCGGGTTTGGGAGGTGCTGTCGAAGAAGCCTTGGCGAGTTGCTGCAGTGCATCTTGTAGATGGTACACACTGCAGCCACGGTGCGCCGGTGGTGGAGGGAGTGAATGTTTAAGGTGGTGGATGGGGTGCCAATCAAGCGGGCTGCTATGTTCTGGATGATGTCGAGCTTCTTTAGTGTTGTTGGAGCTGCACTCATCCAGGCAAGATGTGATAGAGATCACAAAATTGTTATACGGTAAATAGGGAAAAACTATTTGCACTGGTCAGTGAGTTGGTAACTAAAGGGCAGAAATTTAAGGTCATCACTAAATGAAAGGGTGCAAAAGTTAACAGAGGTTTTTAATTTAAGCAGAGGATTGTGAATATATAGAATGCCCTATCAAACAGAGCAAAAGAAAGACTTGCATTTCTATAAGGCCTTTCACAACCACCAGACATCCAAAACACTTTACAGCCAATGAAGTTCTTTTTGAAGTGTAGTCACTGTTGTAATGTACAAAACGCAGCAGCCAATTTGCGCACAGCAAGCTCCCACAAACAGCAATGTGATAATGACCAGATCATCTGTTTTAGTGATGTTGGTTGAGGGATAAATATTGGCCCAGGACACTGGGGAGAACTCACCTGCTCTTCTTCAAAAGAGTGCCATGGGATCTTTTACATCCACCTGAGCAGACGGGGCCTCGGTTTAACGTCTCATTTGAAAGACGACACCTCCGACAGTGCGGCGCTCCCTCAGTACTACCCCTCCAACAGTGCAGCGTTCCCTCAGTACCGCCCCTCCGACAGTGCAGCGCTCCCTCAGTACCGCCCCTCCGACAGTGCAGCGCTCCCTCAGTACCGCCCCTCCGACAGTGCAGCGCTCCCTCAGTACTGCCCCTCCGACAGTGCGGCGCTCCCTCAGTACTACCCCTCCAACAGTGCAGCGTTCCCTCAGTACCGCCCCTCCGACAGTGCAGCGCTCCCTCAGTACCGCCCCTCCGACAGTGCAGCGCTCCCTCAGTACTGCCCCTCCGACAGTGCAGCACTCCCTCAGTACAACCCCTCCGACAGTGCGGCGCTGCCTCAGTACTGACCCTCCGACAGTGCGGCGCTGCCTCAGTACCGCCCCTCCGATAGTGCAGCGCTCCCTCAGTACTGCCCCTCCGACAGTGCAGCGCTCCCTCAGTACAACCCCTCCGACAGTGCGGCGCTGCCTCAGTACTGACCCTCCAACAGTCACACACCATCCTGACTTGGAAATATATCGGCCGTTCCTTTATCGTCGCTGGGTCAAAATCCTGAAACTCCCTCCCTAACAGCACTGTGGGAGCATCTTCACCACACGGACTGCAGCGGTTCAAGAAGGCGGCTCACCACCACCTTCTCAAGGGGCAATTAGGGATGGGCAATAAATGCCGGCCTTGCCAGCGACGCCCACATCCCGTGAACGAATATTAAAAATAAAAGTGCTGGCTCAAGCGACCCTCCTGTAGGCGTGACGGTTTGACGTTGTATTTCGTTAGACCATAGCAAACCCTCGCGATCAGGAGTGGGAACCCTGGCTGATTGCTCCCCCACTTCCCACCTGCCCCTCCTCCAGTCCTCTTCCCTAGTGGAGCTGAGGACTAATGTAGTGAGGACTGAGTGCCTCTTTCAGCTAACTCAGCACAGACCTAGGATCAATCCTGGCCCCTTCCTTGCCCACATACGTGGAATTACATAGAATTTACAGCACAGGCCATTCGGCCCAACTGGTCCATCTGGCTCCACCCACACGAGCCTCCTCCCACCTCTTCATCTCACCCTATCAGCATATCCTTCTATTCCTTTTACCCTCATGTATTTACCCAGCGTCCCCTTAAATGTATCTGTGCTGTTCGCCTCAACCACTCCCTGTGGTAGCAAGTTCCACATTCTCACCACTCTCTGGGTAAAGAAGTTTCTCCCGAATTCTTTATTGGATTTATTAGTGACGATCTTATATTTATGGCCCCTAGTTTTGGACTCTCCACAAATGGAAACGTTTTCTCTACGTCTACCCTATTGTACCCCTTCATAGTTTTAAAGGCCTCTGTCAGGTCACCCTTCTCTTTTCCTGCGAAAAGAGACCCAGCCTGTTCAGTATTAGAGTATTTACAGCACACAGGCCATTCGGCCCAACTGGTCCATGCCGGTGTTTATGCTCCACACCAGCCTCCTCCCACCTACTCCATCTCACCCTATCAGCATAACCTTCCACAGGAAACTTTCGTTTAACCGGAGGTTAAATGTCCGGAAAGCTCTATCCACCAGCAAAATTCAGGAGTCGGTTCAGATAAGTTTTTTTACTTCTCGTTGCTTTTTTTCTCCAGTCGTGGCTCTGCAAGGTCTAGCTGAAGCTGTTGCTTAGCTACAGAGACGCTTGCAAGCTACGCCGACTGTTTTGAAGCTGTTGCTAAGCAACAGGGTTTGTTGCTTCACACGGAGCTCAGAAGCTCCGAATGTTTTAACATTAGCGCTGGTTTCTCTGGCAGTTTTGATGGAACGGCAACAGCTCGGTCCCGCCAGTGCCGGATATCACAAAGTTTCCTGTATTCCTTTCTCCCTCATGTGTTTATCTAGTTTCCCCTTAAATACTATTTGCCTCAACTACTCCTTGTGGTAGCATTCTCAGCACACTCTATGTTTACTCCATCAAACACTTTCGTAATCTTAGACTCCTCTCTCAGGTAACCTCTAGGTCGTCCCTTTTCCAGAGTAAAGAGCCCCAGCCTGAAGGTAATGCCTGCACTGATATTTTACTTTTAAATTATCTAGATTATGCTCCCACTTTGTGCTGCATAAAATCCTAAATATTCTGCAGTAATGTGCCGTGAAATGAACTCGATCATTCTCATCAAGTAAGCGGTGATAAAACCATTATGCAGTCACTTGTTGAAAGCTGACTTTACAACAGCACCTGTTAATACTAATGCTTATTTGAGTCAGAAGCTTGTTCAAGTCCCACCCGAGAACAGAAATCTAGGCCGACACTCCCAGTGCAGTACTGAGGGAGCGCCGCACTGTCAGAGGTGCCATCTTTCGGATGAGGCGTTAAACCGAGGCCCCATCTGCTCTCTCAGGTGGATGTAAAAGATCCCACGGCCACTATTTCGAAGACGAGCAGGGGGGAGTTCTCCCCTGGTGTCCTGGCCAATTTTCAACCAACATCACTAAAAAACAGATGATCTGGTCATTATCACATTGCTGTTTGTGGGAGTTTGCTGTGCGCAGATTGGCTGCCGCATTTCCTACATTACAACAGTGACTACACTTCAAAAAGTACTTTATTGGCTGGGAAGTGCTTTGGGACGTCCTGAGGTGGTGAAAGGCGCTGGAGAAATGGAAGTGCTTTTTTTTATGGCTTATTTATTGGCCTTGGAAGAAGTGTTGTTTTATCCTAGAAGTATCAGCGCAGGAGAAGGCCCCACCAAAATAACATAAGTGACAATAGTTTTATTATATAAAAACAAACAGTGATTTGTAATTTGCAAACACCCACAAAGTATAGATGTCTTTCCTGATAGTTATAACCACTCAGTTTTGATACTATCCTTGTAAGTCTTTTTTGCACCTTCTCGGTGTCTCTATATCCTGTTATGTATTATGGAGATCAGAACTGTGCACAGAACTCCAAGTGTGGTCTAACCAAGGTTCCACACAAGATTAACATAACTTCTCTGCTTTTGACATCTATCCCCTTTTAAATTCATGCCCTCTGGGTTTGTTAGTCTAGTTCTATAACCACTAGGCTACTATATCCACTGTAAAATTGTCAAGTCAGTTAAACTTTCTTGGGGCAAATCCTGTCCGATGTTGCATGATGGTGTTAGAGCTATTGGTGCATAGGTACAAATTTTAAGTAAGCTATTATCGGTTTCTAAAATGTTCATCCTTGTTTTCAAATCCCTCTGTGGCCTCGCCTCGCACCCCCCTCCCTATCTCTGTAACCTCCTCCAGCCCCACAACCCTCCAAGATCTCTGCGCTCCTCCAGTTCAGGCCTCTTGAGCATCCCCCGATTTCCATCGCTCCACCATTGGCGGCCGTGCCTTCAGCTGCCTGGGGCCCTAAGCTCTGGAATTCCCTCCCTAAACCCCCTCCATCCCTCTACCTCTCTGAAGTTGATCCTTAAAACCTACCTCTTTGACCAAGCTTTTGGTCACCTGTCCTAATATCTCCTTATGTGGCTCGGTGTCAAATTTTGTTTGATAATCGCTCCTGTGAAGCACCTTGGGACGTTTTACTATGTTAAAGGCGCTGTATAAATGCAAGTTGTTGCTGTTGTTGTGGACCCAATAACTTTGAGCAGCGATGTGCCTTGCACCCTGGGTTAATATTCCAATATTGGTGTTAAAATCCACGTTCACGTGACCAATAGAGTGTAGTTCACGGTCACACCTGCGCCAATATTAAACAAATAAATACTGGTCCTGTTTAGGGCTGGATCCAAGGAAAAAAAGAAAGACTTGCATTTCTATAGCGCCTTTCACGACCACTGGACGTCCCAAAGCGCTTTACAGCCAATGAAGTACTTTATGAAGTGCAGTCACTGTTGTAATGTGGGATGCATGGTGCAAGTAATTATGTGTGTGTTAATGATTTGGATTGCTAAGTTGCAGTACTGAATGTGACTGCCCTTGACATCAAGGCAGCACTTGATCGAGTGTGGCATCAAGGAGCCCTAGCAAAACTGAAGTCAATGGGAATCAAGGGGAAAACTCTCCATTGGTTGGAATCATACCTAGCACAAAGGAAGTTGGCTGTGGTTGTTGGAGGTCATTCATCTCAATCACATGACATCACTGCAGGAGTTCCTCAGGGCAGTGTCCTAGGCCCAACCATCTTCAGCTGTTTCATCAATGACCTTCCCTCCATCATAAGGTCAGAAGTGGGGATGTTCGCTGATGATTGCACACTGTTCAGCACCATTCGAGACTCGTCAGATACTGACGCAGTCCGTGTCCATATGCAGCAAGACCTGGACAACATTCAGACTTGGGCTGACAAGTGGCAAGTAACATTCTCACCACACAAGTGCCAGGCAATGACCATCTCCAACAAGCGAGACTCTAACCATCTCCCCTTGACATTCAATGGCATTACCATCACTGAATCCCCCACTATCAACATCCTGGGGGTTACCATTGATCAGAAACTGAACTGGACCAGCCATATAAATACTGTGGCTACAAGAGCAGGCCAGGGGCTGGGAATTCTGCGGCGAGTGTCTCACCTGACTCCCCAAAGCCTTTCCACCATCTACAAGGCACAAGTCAGGAGTGTGATGGAATACTCTCCACTTGCCTGGATGAGTGCAGCTCCAACAACACTCAAGAAGCTCGACACCATTCAGGATAAAGCAGCCCGCTTGATTGGCACTCCATCCACCACCTTCAACATTCACTCCCTCCACCACCGGCGCACCGTGGCTGCAGTGTGTACCATCTACAAGATGCACTGCAGCAACTCGCCAAAGCTCCTTCAACAGCACCTTCCAAACCCGCGACCTCTACCACTTAGAAGGACAAGGGCAGCAGACGCATGGGAACACCACCACCTACAAGTTCCCCTCCAAGCCACACACCATCCTGACTTGGACCTGTATCGCCGTTCCTTCACTGTCGCTGGGCCAAAATCCTGGAACTCCCTTCCTAACAGCATTGTGGGTGTACCTACACCATATGGACTGCAGCGGTTCAAGGCGGCGGCTCACCACCATCTTCTCAAGGGCAATTAGGGATGGGCACCAAATGCAGGCCGAGCCAGCAACGCCCACATCCCATCAATGAATAAAAAATAAATTAAAAAAATTAAGGCTTTGTGTGCTTGTTGGGGGTGAGCACGCCAGATGTTATCGCGATCAAGCGGAGTCTCAGCCCAGTAAGTGGATCTGGTCGGCTTTTCAAAATCAAAGCTTCAGCCAACTATATTATTATTAATAATAAAAAATGTATTTGGAGGACCTCGTGTTGCGTACTTTTTTAACCTGAGGCAGAGGAAGATTAAGGGCTGTGAATGAAGCCTTGAAATTGACCCTTCATTTAAACCACAGCAAAAAACAATCAACCTCGCAATGTGGAAAAGGAAAATCACAACTGCTAGCCTCTGGAAGAAAAGCACCGAATGCTGGAAATCCACAGAAAGTTGATCCACACCAGAAAGGGAAAGAAAGTTAATGTTTTGGACGGAGCCCTTGATTAGAACCGTTCAGTTTTGACCATTGGTCCTTTACTTAATCACTCCAAATATTCCACTCTTGTTTTCTTAAAAGTTGAGTGAAGGAATCAATGTGGGATTGTTGCAGTAATCAAAACGCTGGCTTAGTCAGTTTATAAAAAGCTAGAGTGACATTTTTTCACTTGGGCCGAATGACCTGTTTCTGGGCTGTAACCTAGGCTGACACTCCAAGTGCAGTACTGAGGGAGCGCCGCACTGTCAGAGGGGCAGTACTGAGGGAGCGCTGCACTGTCGGAGGGGCAGTACTGAGGGAGCGCTGCACTGTCGGAGGGGGCAGGACTGAGGGAGCGCCGCACTGTCGGAGGGGCAATACTGATGGAGAGCCGCACTGTCGGAGAGTCAGTACTGAGGGAGCGCTGCACTGTCGGAGGGGCAGTACTGAGGGAGCGCAGCACTGTCGGAGGGGCAGTACTGAGGGAGCGCCGCACTGTCGGGGGGGGCAGTACTGAGGGAGCGCCACACTGTCGGAGGGTCAGTACTGAGGGAGCGCTGCACTGTCGGAGGGGGCAGGACTGAGGGAGCGCTGCACTGTCGGAGGGGCAGTACTGAATGAGCGCTGCACTGTCAGGGGGGCAGTGCTGCACTTTCAGAGGGGCAATACTGAGGGAGCGCCGCACTGTCGGAAGGGCTGTACTGAGGGAGCGCTGCACTGTCGGGGGGGCAGTGCTGCACTTTCAGAGGGGCAATACTGAGGGAGCGCCGCACTGTCGGAGGGAGCGCCGCACTGTCGGGAGGGGCAGTACTGAGGGAGCGCCGCACTGTTGGACGGGCAGTGCTGAGGGAGTGCCGCACTGTCGGAGGGGCAGTGCTGAGGGAGCGCCGCACTGTCGGAGGGGCAGTGCTGAGGGAGCGCCGCACTGTCGGAGGGGCAGTACTGAGGGAGCGCCGCACTGTCGGAGGGGCAGTACTGAGGGAGCGCCACACTGTCGGAGGGGCAGTACTGAGGGAGCGCCACACTGTCGGAGGGGCAGTGCTGAGGGAGCACCGCACTGTCGGAGGGGCAGTACTGAGGGAGCGCCACACTGTCGGAGGGGCAGTACTGAGGGAGCGCCGCACTGTTGGAGGGGGCAGGACTGAGGGAGCGCTGCACTGTCGGAGGGGCAGTACTGAATGAGCGCTGCACTGTCGGAGGGGCAGTACTGAGGGAGTGCTGCACTGTTGGAGGGGCAGTGCTGAGGGAGCGCCGCACTGTCGGAGGGGCAGTGCTGAGGGAGCGTTGCACTGTCAGAGGGGCAGTACTGAGGGAGTGCTGCACTGTCGGAGGTGACGTTAAACCAAGGCCCCGTCTGCTCTCAGGTGGATGTAAAAGATCCCGTGGCCACTATTTCAAAGAAGAGCAGGGGAGTTATCCCCGGTGTCCTGGGGGCCAATATTTATCCCTCAATCAACATCACTAAAACAGATTATCTGGCCATTATCACATTGTTGTTTGTGGGAGCTTGCTGTGCACAAATTGGCTGCCGTGTTTCCTACATTACAACAGTGACCACAGTTCAAAAAGTACTTCATTGGCTGTAAAGCGCTTTGGGGCGTCCGGTGATCGTGAAAGGCGCTGGAGAAATGCAAGTCTTTCTTTTTCCTTTTTAAAAAAAAATGCAGCCAATTTGAACGCCACTTTAAAAAAAAAAATATATATATATATATTTTTCTCCCCCCATTTGGCATGTGTGATTTGCGAATGGTTGTCGCTGAGCTCTCAGAGGTTCTGTTCTCATTCAGGCCCTTGGCTGACGGATGCAAGGGCCTGGTTGGATCGTGTACAAAAGGAATTGGTGCGTGGGCAGGGATACTTCTGCAACTCCCAAGAAAAATCGAGTGTCTGTCCCAGCATGGTGGGTGGGTCTCTATGGGGCTGCGGTTATCTCTTTTTTTTTGGTGTGTTCTGGCAGCTGAGCTGGCCGCATAAACAACAACTGCTGTGGTTGGGAGTCAAGGAAAGCACAGTTACCAGGCCCAGCAGTAGTAGCAGCAGCAGCCACTCGATGCAACAGGAAGCCTGGTTGGAATGGTTTTCCCCTTTTCCTGTGCTGGAATTTTATTTTTTTTCCCTTCTTGTTTTTCCTATTTTTTTTTTCAATCTGGCAAGGGCCCCCAATCTGTCTCCATCCTAAGTGGCCGCATTGAAAGGTTGAGGCCTGCAGACATCATGCAACACGGGAGGAAGTCTGCGTGGGCTCGTTTACGGCCAGCTTTACATTTCAACTTCTAACAGGGGGGGAGCGAGATGGCTTGGCTCAATAACGCAGCAGTTAAGGCGCTCACTAGGAACACAGCAACGGGAGGAGGCCATTCAGCCCCTCGAGCCTGTTCCGCCATTCAATGAGATCGTGGAAAACAAGTGACAGGATCGGACAAAGTCAACAGGGATTTACAAAAGGTAAATCGTGCTTGACTAATCTACTGGAATTTTTTGAGGATGTAACTGGTAGAATAGATAAGGGAGAACCAGTAGATGTGGTGTATTTGGACTTTCAGAAGGCTTTCGATAAGGTCCCGCATAAGAGATTAACGTGTAAAGTTAAGGCGCATGGGATTGGGGGCAAGGTATTGACTTGGATAGAGAACTGGTTGGCAGACAGAAAGCAAAGAGTTGGAATAAACGGGTCTTTTTCCGAGTGGCAGGCAGTGACTAGTGGGGTACCGCAGGGATCGGTCCTTGGACCCCAGCTATTCACAGTATATATTAATGATCTAGACGAGGGAACTAGATGTAATATCTCCAAGCTTGCAGATGACACAAAGCTGGGTGGGCGTGTGTGCTGTGAAGAGGATGCCGAGAAACTTCAGGATGATTTGGACAGGTTGGACGATTGGGCAGAAGCATGGCATATGCAATATAACGTGGATAAATGCGAGGTTATCCACTTTGGTGGCAAAAACAGGAAGGCAGATTATTATCTGAATGGCAATAGATTGGGAGAAGGGGAAGTGCAACGAGACCTGGGTGTCCTTGTGCACCAGTCGCTGAAGGTAAGCATGCAGGTGCAGCAGGCGGTTAAGAAGGCAGTTAAGATGGCAAATCATAGAGTCATAGGCCTAGAAATTCAGTCTGGACACTTTTGGGGCGCTAAAGTCGGGCGCTCGCTAAAGTTAGCGCCCGCCGGAAAGTGTAGGCCACATCGCCGAAATTCAGTAGAGTTGGCCCTAAGTTTGGCCGAGCGCTGAAACTGGCGTTGAAATGCTGTGTTCCGGCACTAAGCCGGCGATGCGGCCTAATAACGCCGAAGCCGGGCGCAGCGCAGGTGCGGTCATGTTTTGATTGACAGCAGACACCCTGACGCCGGCCAGCTCTTAAAGGGGGAAGGGTCAACTTTGACTGCTGCCACGCCCTGCATACTGGAGCCCTGCAGCTAGGCCTCAGCACTACTGGTGTGCCAAAATAGCGCCTGGAGCAATGGAGAGGGCCCGTGAGCGAGCGCAGCGCTTCTCAGAGCATGCTCTGAGTGTGCTCATTCATGGTGTGGAGAAGAGAAGAGAGATCCTGTGCCCGGACAGTGGCAGGAAGGCTCCCAGGAGCCAGTACAGGAGAGCCTGGGGCAAAATCGCCCGCAGGGTGTCATCCACCTGTGATGTCCCCAGGAGTGCGGACCAATGCCGCAAGAAGTACAACGACCTCACTCGGATGGTGAAGGTGAGTACCCTTTCCAGTGTCCCCCTCATCCTTGCATGTGCACCTCACATTATGGGCAAAGGGACCTCAAAGGCCTAATGGGCAGCCCTCCTCCCGCAGCAATGGCACTTGCATGTCCATCAATAGCACTTTCTGCACTTAACACACTGGCCAAGCTATTCGACCATGGGAGGCAGTGCACCCAGCAACAGGGCACCACACTGGCCAAGCTATTCCACCATGGGAGGCAGTGCACACAGCGACAGGGCACCACACTGGCCAAGCAATTCGACCATGGGAGGCAGTGCACACAGCAACAGGGCACCACACTGTACTTAGAGGCCGTCCTTTCTCTTGCAGGCCAAGCTGGCGAGCAATGTAAGGAGCCAGGCTGTCACTGGTGGAGGCCGTCCCGAGTACCAGGCGCTCACTGATCTGGAGGAGAGCGTGGCACGACTCATGCGTGGCTGGGTGACTGGCCCTGTCGCGATCGGCGAGGCTACTCTTGTGCCTTCCTGCTTTCAGCTGGTGAGGAGGAGGTGGTCCCTGAAGCGCAGAGAGCCAGGCCCTTGGAGGAGGAGGACGTCGAGGACCAGGAGGAAGGCGGCACATCGGGGGAACCCTCCTCCGCGCCAGGGGATGGCAATGGAGGGGAGACGTCTGGCCTGCAGGAGAGCCAGGGGGAGGTGTTGGAGGGGAGGGCCGAAGCTGGTCCCAGTAGGGTGGACGCACGCGGGAAGGCTCCGGCAGCACGCCGGCCTTCTGCCCAGAGGGGGGAGGTGTTGGAGGGGAGGGCAGAACCTGGCCCAAGTGGGGTCGACGCACGCGGGAAGGGTCGGCCAGCTCGGCGGCCTTCTCCCCGGAGGGAGAGTCCGCCCTCCAGTCCGGACACGGTCCTCGCCCAGGAGGTGCGCGTCCTCGATGAGATGTCGGCGGCGTCTGAGCGGCGCCACCAAGAGTTCATGGGGGTGGTCGAACAGATGCCTCACGCCATTGAGTCCCTGGCTCAGAGTGTGGTGGCTTTCGGGGAATCACAGGCCAGGGGGTTCGAACAACTCACGGCAGCGCACGACAGGGGTGTCCAGCAACTGGCCGCAGCGCACGACAGGGGTGTGCAGCAACTCGCGGCAGCACAGGACGCGGGTGTGCAGCAACTGGCGGCAGCGCAGGACGCGACTCGCGAGATGAGTGGTGCCGTCCACACACTGGCAGAGCTGATGCGGGCACATACCAGGGCAGTTCGGGCACTCACTTCTGCCACACTCGCTGTGACACGGAGGCATCGCCATGGCACCCGCCACCCTGCTGCAGCACAGCGGTCTGGCCTCCCCCAGATTGCTGCGCTTGCTACACTGCCAGCCCGGCCGAGTGCCAGTGTCTCTGGCGAGCAGCGCGCACCTGCCATCAGCCAGCTTGCCCCCAATGGTGCTGCCAACACTGCCACTCCCCCAGCCAAGGTGCGACGACCTGCTGCTAAGACTGATGCTGCCCAGCCACAGCTGCAGCAGTCAGCAGCCGGCCCCTCCCGGGCCAGGCCTCGTCTAGGCCGACCCCCAAGGGCATCTGCCGACACGCTTTGTGGCCCTCATGAGCCTTCCCCCAGCCTCGCCACACCCGCAGGGCCCAGGTTGAGGCGGAGCAGCAGGTCGGCCAGGGGCCGGAGAAGCCTGTCTAAGGACTCGCCCTCTCGGCACACCCATTAGAGTGTGGTGAGAGCAGTTTCTTTTATATTGGGGGGCTTGTGTTGTGGGGGGCATTATTTTGTTAAGGCCGAGGATCAAGGCATTTTTTGTTTTCATGGGGGTGTCTCTGTTGTGGGGGGGGGGGGCTTATTTTTGTAAGGCCGCTGTTGAAGGCCTTTTGGATGGGCAAGTTTTGTTAGTCCTCCCCAGGTTTTGGGAGTGACAGATGTTTTTGACTGTTTTTTGGGGGTCTTGTCTGTTTTTCTGTTTCATGTGGGAAGGGCCCTGAGTTTGTGAAATAAAGCTTTTGATTTATTCAGCATGTCCAGGTGTCATGTTTGAAGTGGTTGTTGCGTTAACCGGCTGAGGGCTTGCGGAGCGGCTGCCTCAGGTGCGTTCATTGCCACAGGCCATTCCCTGACAGGGGGCCTAGAAGTGTCGATCAATAAGCCCCCGGCGGACGGCCCTTGGCCCTTGTCGCTCCCTCCTGGGCTGGTCCTCCTCCTCCTCCTCCTCGTCCTCCTGAGGTGGTGGTGCAATGCCAGGTGGCAGTGCCCGAGTCCTGCGGATAGCCAGGTTGTGCAGCATGCAGCACACGACGACGAACTGGGAGACTCTATCCGGCGAATACTGAAGAGATCCTCCGGAACGATCCAGGCAGCGGAACCGTTGCTTGAGGACGCCTATCGTTTGCCCGGTGATGTTCCTTGTGGCTTGATGGCTTTCGTTGTATGCCTCCTCCGCTGGGGTCCTGGGCGCGCGGAGCGGGGTCATGAGCCATGTACACAAAGGGTAGCCCTTGTCCCCGATAAGCCATCCCCTTGGTGGAGGCTGTGCCTCGAACATGTCAGCCACAGTAGTCTGGCGCAGGATAAATGCATCGTGGCTGCTTCCTGGGAAGCGGGCATTGACAGCTAGGATGCGCTGCCTGTGGTCACACACCAGCTGTACATTTAGGGAATGGTAGCCCTTCCGGTTGCGGTAATCCTCGGCATTGTGGATAGGTGCCCGCATAGCCACATGCGTGCAGTCAATGGCGCCCTGCACCATGGGGAAGCCCGCGATCCTGCCAAATCCGACTGCACGCTGCTCCTGCCTCTGTCGGGTCATGGGGAAGGAGATGAATTGGTGTCTCCTCGCATAAAGTGCATCGGTGACCTGCCGGATGCAGCGATGCGTGGGCGAACTGGGAGATGTTCGCTATGTCCGCAGCAGTGGCTTGGAAGGAGCCGCTTGCATAAAAGTTCAGAGCCACCGTGACCTTCACTTCCACCGAGAGAGACGTCCTGCACATCAGCTGTGGACGCAGATCTGTGTGAAGCAGCTGGCAGATCTCTGCAACCACCTCTCTTCTGAAGCGCAGCCTCTTCACACAATGCGCCGCAGTCATGGTGAGATAGGACACCTGCTGCCGGTATTGCCTGAGTGGGTCAGGCCTACGTTGCCGACGCCTGATGGCCCCTCTGCGTCTAGGCATGGCTGGCCCTCTCTCACAGCGTCTGCGAGCCCTTCGCACATAATGCTGCAACTGAGGGTTGGCCCCCCCATACAGCCCCCATAATAAAGTTGAGAACAGATAAATCACAATGAATCAAATGTCAAAGCACTGGCCAGAAGCCAAAAATACCTCTCCTATGTTGTCCCAAATCAGTAACCTCTGTCCCTTGGTCTCTGTCCAGAAATCCAAAGCAGTAAAGTCATTGCAGCAAAATGGCTGGGCTTTATAGGTCAGTGTAAGTGCCCTTTAATTTGCGCTCCCCGAGGCCCACAGGGCCTCTTTTGCATTCCACCTCATAGTTCTTAGCAGCGCCACGCCCACATTGGGCGGGCACCACTGAATTTCCGGTTTGGGGCGCACAAACAGCGTTGCGTGACGATATGACGTCATAAGCTGCGCGCGCACCTGAGCGGGCGCAAACACTTTGCGCCGGCGCTAAATGTCAACTGAATTTGGGCGTCGGCGCAGATCGGACTGCGTTCAGGCGCTAAGTGTCTAGCGCCGGAAATATAGCCCTTTTATGGCGTTAGCGGCTGGCGCAACCCACTGAATTTCTAGGCCATAGAGTTATACAGCACAGAAAGAGGCCCTTCAGCCCATCGTGTCTGCGCTGTCCATCAAGCCCTGTCCAATCTAATCCCATTTTCCAGCATTTGGTCCATAGCCTTGTATGCAATGGCATTTCAAGTGCTCATCCAAATGCTTCTTGAATGTTGTGAGGGTTCCTGCCTCTACCACCCTTTCAGGCAGTGAGTTCCAGACTCCAACCACCCTCTGGGTGAAAAAGTTCCTCCTCAAATCCCCTCTAAACCTCCTGCCCCTTACCTTGAATCTATGCCCCCTTGTTATTGACCCCCCTACTAAGGGGAAAAGTTCCTCTTTATCTACCCTATCTATGCCCCTCATCATTTTGTACACCTCAATCAGGTCCCCCCTCAACCTTCTTTGCTCCAAGGAAAACAACCCCAGCCTGTTTAGTCTTTCTTCATAGCTGAGGCGCTCCATCCCAGGTAACATCCTGGTGAATCTTCTCTGCACCCTCTCCAAAGCAATCACATCCTTCCTATAGTGAGGCGACCAGAACTGCACACAGTACTCCAGCTGTGGCCTCACCAGCGTTTTGTACAGCTCCATCATAACCTCCCTGCTCTTATATTCTATGCCTCGGCTAATGAAGGCAAGTATCCCATATGCCTTTTTAACCACCTTATCTACCTGTTCCGCTGCCTTCAGGGATCTATGTACATGTACACCAAGGTCCCTCTGTGCTTCCTAGGGCCCTACCACTCATTGTGTATTCCCTTGTCTTATTTGTCTGTTCAAAATGCATCACCTCGCACTTTTCAGGGTTAAATTCCATTTGCCACTTTTCCGCCCATCTGACCAACCCGTTTATATCGTCCTGTAGCCTGAGGCTTTCCTCCTCGCAATTTACCACCCCACCAATTTTCGTGTCATCTGCGAACTTACTGATCATACTTTTTACATTCTCATCCAAATCATTTATGTAGATCACAAACAGCAAGGGACCCAGCACCGATCCCTGAGGTACCCCACTGGACACAGGCTTCCAGTCACAAAAGCAACCTTCGACCATCACCCTCTGCCTCCTGCCACTCAGCCAGTTTAGGATCCAACGTGCCAAGGCACCCTGGATCCCATGGGCTCTTACCTTCTTGACCAGTCTCCTATGCGGGACTTTGTCAAAAGCCTTACTGAAGTCCATGTATACCACATCCACAGCATTTCCCTCATCCACACACCTTGTCACCCCCTCGAAAAATTCAATCAGATTGGTCAGACATGATTTACCCTTGACAAAGCCATGCTGACTATCCCCGATTAATCCTTGCCTCTCCAAGTGGAGACTAATTTTGTCCCTCAGAAATTTTTCCAATAATTTCCCTACCACAGATGTTAGGCTCACTGGCCTGTAATTCCCTGGTTTATCCCTGCTACCCTTCTTGAATAATGGTACTACGTTAGCTGTTCTCCAGTCCTCCGGTACATCCCCTGTGGCCAGAGAGGTTCTGAAAATTTGTGTCAGAGCCCCTGCAATCTCCTCCTTTGCCTCACACAGCAGCCTGGGGATTTATCCACTTTTTGGCCTGCTAAAACCGCTAGTACCTCCTCCCTCTCGATGCTAATATGTTCAAGTATATCACAGTCCCCTTGCCCGATTTCTATGTCTACATCGTCTTCCTCCATAGTGAACACAGATGCAAAAAATTCATTTAAAACCCCGCCTACATCCTCTGGCTCTACACACAGATTGCCACTTTGGTCCCTAATGGGCCCTACCCTTTCCCTGGTTATCCTCTTGCCCTTAATATACTTATAAAACATCTTAGGATTTTCCTTTATTTTGCTCGCCAGTGTTATTTCATGGCCCCTCCTCGCTCTCCTAATTTCTTTTTTAAGTATGCCCCTGCACTTTTTATACTCCTCTAGGGCTTCCTCCGTCTTCAGTCTTTTGTAACTGCCAAAAGCCCCCCTTTTTTTCCTAATGCATTTTTGTATATCCCTTGTCATCCAAGGTTCCCTTTGCTTGTTGGTCCCACCCTTGACCTTTACAGGAACATGTTGGCGTTGTACTCTCTCTATTTCCCTTCTGAAAGTCTCCCACTGCTTTGATGTGGATTTTCCTATAAGTAGCTGCTCCCAGTCCACTTTGGCCAGATCCTGCCTTATCATATTAAAATCGGCGTTCCCCCAATTTAGAACCCTTATTTCCGGGCTTTCTTTGTCTTTTTCCATGACCACCTTAAATCTCACCGAATTATGGTCACTGTCGCCAAAATGCTCTCCTACTGACACTTCCACCACTTGCCCGGCTACATTCCCTAGAATTAGGTCCAGTACCGCCCCCTCTCTTGTAGGATTTTCTACACGCTGGCTCAAAAAGCTCTCCTGGATGCACTTTAAGAATTCTGCACCCTCGAAGCCTTTCACACTCTGACTATCCCAATTAATATTGGGGAAGTTGAAATCCCCCACTATTATTACCCTATTATTTTCGCACTTCTCTGAGATTTGCCTACATATCTGTTCCTCTATCTCCCCCTGACTGTTTGGGGGCCTATAGTACACTCCCAGCAAAGTGCTTGCCCCCTTTTTGTTTTTAAGTTCTACCCATATGGCCTCATTAGAGGAACCCGCTAATATATCATCCCTCCTTTCAGCAGTAATTGACTCCTTAATTAATATTGCAACACCCCCTCCCCTTTTACACCCCCCTCTGTCTCGCTTGAAGATTCTATACCCCGGAATATTGAGCTGCCAGTCCTGACCCTCCCTCAACCATGTCTCCATGATAGCAACAATATCGTACTCCCATGTGTTCAACAACAACTTCAGTTCATCCACCTTATTTGGTATGTTGGACTTCGTAGCAAGAGGGTTTGAGTACAGGAACAAGGATGTTTTCCTGCAGTTGTACAGGGCCTTGGTGAGACCACATTTTGAGTATTGTGTGCAGTTTTGGTCACCTTATCTGAGGAAGGATGTTCTTGCCTTGGATGGAGTTCAGCGAAGATTCACCAGACTGATACCTGGGATGGCAGGAATGACGTATGAGGAGAGATTGGGTCGATTGGGCTTATACTCGCTGGAGTTTAGAAGAATGAGAGGGGATCTCATTGAAACTTATAAAATTCTGACAGGACTGGACAGACTAGATGCAGGAAGGATGTTCCCTATGGCGGGGGAGTCCAGAACCAGGGGTCACAGTCTAAGGATAAGGGGTAAGCCATTTAGGACAGAGATGAGGAGGAATTTCGTCACCCAGAGAGTGGTGAACCTGTGGAATTCTCTACCACAGAAGGCAGTAGAGGCCAATTCATTAAATATATTTAAGAAGGAGTTGGATATATTTCTTAAGGCTAAAGGGATCAAGGGGTATGGGGAGAAGGCAGGGACAGGGTATTGAATTTGGATGATCAGCCATGATCTCATTGAATGGCGGAGCAGGCTCGAGGGGCCGAATAGCCTACTCCTGCTCCAATCTTCTATGTTTCTATGGTCACGTCTGATCTGCTTCTTATCTCCGTCTACCCGCTTTAGTTCCGTAACCCTCGATACCCTTGCCTAACAAAAGATCTGTCACTGCCTGCAGTGTGCTCACTTCAACAGCAAAAACACGCGGTCATAAGAACATAAGAAATAGGAGCAGGAGTCGGCCAATTGGCCCCTCGAGCCTGCTCCGCCATTCAATAAGATCATGGCTGATCTGATCCTAACCGCCAATCCACTATGACAGGACTATCTCCTGAATCTAACAGCATTAGACACACGAAAACAGGAGCAGGATCAGGCTACACGGCCCCTGGGCCCGCTCCGCTAGCCACAGGGCCATGACCTATCCGAACCTAGACTCATGTCCAAATTCCTGCCCGCTCCCCGTAACCCTTAATTCCCTTTTCTACTAGGAAACTGTCTATTTCTGTTTTAAATTTATGTAATGATGTAGCTTCGACAGCTTTTTGGGGCAGCATATTCCATGGACCTACCACCCTCTGAGTGAAGTAGTTCCTCCTCATCTCAGTTTTGAAAGAGCAGCCCCTTATTCTAAGACTATGCCCCCTAGTTCTAGTTTCACCCATCATCTGGAACATCCTCCCTGCATCCACCCGATCCAACCCCTTCATAATCTTATATGTTTCAATAAGATCGCCTCTCATTCTTCTGAACTCCAATGAGTAGAGTCCCAATCTACTCAACCTCTCCTCATATGTCCATCCCCTCATCCCCGGGATTAATCGAGTGAACCTTCTTTGTACTGACTCGAGAGCAAGTATGTCCTTTCTTAAGTATGGACACCAAAACTGTATGCAGTATTCCAGGTGCGGTCTCACCAATACCTTGTACAACTGAAGCAATACCTCCCTATTTTTATATTCTATCCCCCTAGCAATGAAAGCCAACATTCCATTGGCCTTCTTAATCACTTGCTGCACCTGCATACTAACCTTTTGAGTTTCGTGCACCAGGACCCCCAGATCCCTTTGTACTTCAGTACTTTCAAGTTTCTTGCCATTAAGATAATAACTTGCTCTACGATTTTTCCTGCCAAAGTGCATAACCTCACACTTTCCAGTATTGTATTCCATCTGCCAAATCTCTGCCCACTTACTTAGCCTGTCTATGTCCCCTTGCAGGTTTTTTATGTCCTCCTCACTCACTACTTTCCCTCCCATCTTAGTATCATCTGCAAACTTTGACGTGTTACACTCGGTCCCCTCCTCCAAATCGTTAATATAGATTGTAAAGAGTTGGGGACCCAGCACTGACCCCTGCGGAACACCACTGGTTACTGATTGCCAGTCTGAATATGAACCATTTATCCCAACTCTCTGCCTTCTGTTAGATAGCCAATCCTCTATCCATGCCAGAATATTACCCCCAATCCCGTGATTTTTTATCTTAAGCAATAATCTTTTGTGTGGCACCTTGTCAAATGCCTTTTGGAAGTCTAAATACACTACGTCCACTGGTTCACCTTTATCCACCCTATATGTTACTTCCTCAAAGAACTCCAGCAAATTTGTCAAACATGACTTCCCCTTCATAAAACCATGCTGACTTTGTCTTATTAAATTATGATTATCCAAATGTCCTGTTACTGTCTCCTTAATAATGGACTCCAAAATTTTACCTACCACAGATGTTAGGCTAACCGGTCTATAGTTTCCAGCCTTCTGTCTACTGCCCTTTTTAAATAAGGGTGTTACATTAGCAGTTTTCCAGTCTGCCGGGACCTTTGCTGAGTCCAGGGAGTTTTGGAAGATTATTACCAATGCATCCACAATCCCTACCGCCACTTCCCTCAAAACCCTGGGATGTAAGCCATCAGGTCCAGGTGATTTATCCGCCTTGAGTCCCATTATTTTACCAAGTACTACTTCCTTAGTGATTTTAATCGTATTTAGCTCCTCCCCCCCTATAGCCCCCTGCTTGTCAAGTGTTGGGATATTCTTGGTGTCCTCTACTGTAAAGACTGATGTAAAATATTCATTCAGTGTTTTTGCCATCTCCATATTTCCCACCATTAATTTCCCGGTCTCATCCTCTAAGGGACCAACATTTACTTTAGCCACCCTTTTTCTTTTTATATAACTATAAAAACTCTTACTATCTGTTTTTATACTTTTTGCTAATTTACTTTCATAATCTATCTTCCCTTTCTTAATCAATCTTTTTGTTATTTTTTGCTGTCTTTTAAAGTTTTCCCAATCCTCTATCCTCCCACTAGATTTGGCTACCTTATATGCCCTTGTTTTTAGTCGAATACTATCCTTAATTTCTTTACTTAGCCACGGATGGCTGTCTTTTCTTTTACACCCTTTTTTTCTCAGTGGAATATACTTTTTTTGGAATTTGTAAAATAACTCCTTAAATGTACACCACTGATCATGTATCGTCTTATCCTTTAACCTATTTTCCCAATCCACTTTACTCAATTCCGCTCTCATACCTTCATAGTCTCCTTTATTCAAGCTTAGCACGCTTGTTTGAGATACAGCCTCCTCACCCTCTAACTGAATATGGAATTCAACCATGTTATGGTCACTCATTCCAAGGGGATCCTTTACTAGGACATTTTTAATTAATCCTGTCTCGTTACACAGGACCAGATCTAAGGTTGCTTGCCCCCTGGTTGGTTCAGTTACATACTGCTCAAGAAACCCATCCCTAATACACTCAATGAACTCATCCTCAAGGCAGCCCTGCCCAATTTGATTCGTCCAATTTATATGATAGTTAAAATCCCCCATAATTATAGATGTTCCCTTATTACAAGCCTCAACTATTTCCTGATTGATACTTCAGGAGTGGGCCGAGGCCTAGTACAGTAAAAGCCACGTGACAGAGTTGCCAATCCTGCAGGACTGTCATGGAGACTCCAGGAATCGAAGATTAATCTCCAGGACACTGATCCGAGCAAAAACCCAGGAGAAACATCATAGGGGCAATTAAAAAAAATTGCGCTTAAGATGTTTAAAGGAGTTGATAGGATGGACAGAGAGAAACTATTTCCTCTGGTGGGGGGAGTCCAGAACAAGAGGGCGATAACCTTAAAATTACATAGAATATACAGCATAGAATCAGGCCATTCGGCCCAACCAGTCCGTGCCGGCGTTCACGCGCCACTCGAGGCTCCTTCCATCCATCTATCACTCTAACCCTCGATTCCTTTCTCCCTCTTATGCTTTTTTAAAAATTCTTTCATGGGATGTGGGCGTCGCTGGCAAGGCCAGCATTTATTGCCCATCCCTAGTTGCCTTTGAGAAGGTGGTGGTGAGCCGCCTTCTTGAATACAACGGAGTGGCTTGCTCGGCCATTTCAGAGGGCAGTTAAGAGTCAACCACATTGCTGTGGGTCTGGAGTCGCATATCGGCCAGACCGGGTAAGGGCAGCAGATTTCCTTCCCTAAAAGGGCATTAGTGAACAAGATAGGTGTTTACAACAATCCAATAGTTTCATGGTCACCATTACTTTATATTCCAGATTTATTTAATTAAATTTAAATTTACCCAGCAGCCGTGGTGGGTTTTGAACTCATGTCTCTTGGATCATTAGGCCAGGCCTCTGGGTTACTAGCCCAGTAAAATAACCACTATACTACCGTCTAGCTTCCCCTTAAATGCATCTATACTATTCACTTCAACCACTCCCTGTGGTAGCGAGTTCCACATTCTCCCCACTCTCTGGGTAAAGAGGTTTCTTCTGAATTCCCCATTTGATTTCTTCGTGACTATCGTATATTGATGGCCTCTAGTTTTTCTCTTAGAGCCAGGCCGTTCAGGGGTGATGTCAGGAAGCACTTCTTCACACAAAGGGTAGTGGAAATCTGCAAAACTCTCCCCCAAAAAGCTGCTGAGGCTGGGAGTCAATTGAAAATTTCAAGACTGTGATTGATAAGATTTGTGTCAGGCAAGAGTATTAAGAGATACGGAACCAAGGCAGATAAATAGCATCAAGATACAGGTCAGCCGAGATCTAATTGAATGGCGGAACAGGCTCGAGGGGCTATGTTCCCACGTGTGAACCGAGACAATGTACATCAGCAAGAGATTTAACCTTGGGAGGGGGCATCATAGACGAGCCTGATCCTGCACTCACTGTACACCCATAAACATTCCAGCACCAGGCCATGGAGAGTCATCAAGGACAAGGATCCTGGCTTTGCTTTGCTCCCTCTCTGGTCTGAGGAGGACAACAACGACAACTTGTATTTATATAGCATCTTAAACGCAGTAAAACGTCCCAAGGCGCTTCACAGGAGCTATTATCAAACACATTTTGACACCGAGCCACATAAGGATATGTTAGCATGGGTAGGTTTTAAGGAGCGTCTTAAAGGAGGAGAGAGAGAGACAGAGGTTTAGGGAGGGAATTCCAGAGCTCGGGGCCCAGGCAGCTGAAGGCACGGCCGCCAATGGTGGAGCGATGGAAATCGGGGATGCTCAAGAGCCAGAATTGGAGGAGGTTACAGAGATTTCGGAGGGTTGTGGGGCTGGAGGAGGTTACAGAGATAGGGAGGGTTGTGGGGCTGGAGAAGGTTACAGAGATAACGAAGGGTTGTAGGGCTGCAGGAGGTTACAGAGATAGGGAGGGTTGTAGGGCTGGAGGAGGTTACAGAGATAGGGAGGGTTGTAGGGGACTGGAGGAGGTTACAGAGATAGGGAGGGTTGTAGGGGCTGGAGGAGGTTACAGAGATAGGGAGGGTTGTAGGGCTGGAGGAGGGGACAGAGATAGGGAGGGTTGTAGGGGGCTGGAGGAGGTTACAGAGATAGGGAGGGTTGTAGGGGCTGGAGGAGGTTACAGAGATAGGGAGGGTTGTAGGGGGCTGGAGGGGGTTACAGAGATAGGGAGGGCTGTAGGGGCTGGGGGAGGTTACAGAGATAGGGAAGGTTGTAGGGGCTGGAGGGGGGTTATAGAGATAGGGAGGGTTGTAGGGGCTGGAGGAGGTTACAGAGATAGGGAGGGTTGTAGGGTTGGAGGAGGTTACAGAGATAGGGAGGGTTGTAGGGCTGGAGGAGGTTACAGAGATAGGGAGGGTTGTAGGGCTGGAGGAGGTTACAGAGATAGGGAGGGTTGTAGGGGCTGGAGGAGGTTACAGAGATAGGGAGGGTTCTGGGGGCTGGAGGAGGTTACAGAGATAGGGAGGGTTGTAGGGGGCTGGAGGAGGTTACAGAGATAGGGAGGGTTGTAGGGGCTGGAGGAGGTTACAGAGATAGGGAGGGTTGTAGGGCTGGAGGAGGGGACAGAGATAGGGCGGGTTGTAGGGGGCTAGAGGAGGTTACAGAGATAGGGAGGGTTGTAGGGGCTGGAGGAGGTTACAGAGATAGGGAGGGTTGTAGGGGGCTGGAGGGGGGTTACAGAGATAGGGAGGGTTGTGGGGGCTGGAGGGGGTTACAGAGATAGGGAGGGCTGTAGGGGCTGGAGGAGGTTACAGAGATAGGGAGGGTTGTAGGGCTGGAGGAGGTTACAGAGATAGGGAGGGTTGTAGGGCTGAAGGAGGTTACAGAGATAGGGAGGGTTGTAGGGGGCTGGAGGGGGTTACAGAGATAGGGAGGGCTGTAGGGGCTGTAGGGGGGTTACAGAGATAGGGAGGGTTGTAGGGGCTGGAGGGGGGTTACAGAGATAGGGAGGGTTGTAGGGGCTGGAGGAGGTTACAGAGATAGGGAGGGTTGTAGGGCTGGAGGAGGTTACAGAGATAGGGAGGGTTGTAGGGCTGGAGGAGGTTACAGAGATAGGGAGGGTTGTAGGGCTGGAGGAGGTTACAGAGATAGGGAGGGTTGTAGGGGGCTGGAGGGGGTTACAGAGATAGGGAGGGCTGTAGGGGCTGGGGGAGGTTACAGAGATAGGGAAGGTTGTAGGGGCTGGAGGGGGGTTACAGAGATAGGGAGGGTTGTCGGGGGTTGGAGGAGGTTACAGAGATAGGGAGGGTTGTAGGGCTGGAGGAGGTTACAGAGGTAGGGAGGGTTGTAGGGCTGGAGGAGGTTACAGAGATAGGGAGGGTTGTAGGGGCTGGAGGAGGTTAGAGAGATAGGGAGGGTTGTAGGGGGCTGGAGGAGGTTACAGAGATAGGGAGGGTTGTAGGGGGCTGGAGGGGGTTACAGAGATAGGGAGGGCTGTAGGAGGTTACAGAGATAGGGAAGGTTGTAGGGGCTGGAGGGGGGTTACAGAGATAGGGAGGGTTGTAGGGGCTGGAGGAGGTTACAGAGATAGGGAGGGTTGTAGGGGCTGGAGGAGGTTACAGAGATAGGGAGGGTTGTAGGGGGCTGGAGGGGGTTACAGAGATAGGGAGGGCTGTAGGGGCTGGAGGAGGTTACAGAGATAGGGAGGGCTGTAGGAGCTGAAGGAGGTTACAGAGATAGGGAGGGTTGTAGGGGGCTGGAGGGGGTTACAGAGATAGGGAGGGCTGTAGGAGGTTACAGAGATAGGGAAGGTTGTAGGGGCTGGAGGGGGGTTACAGAGATAGGGAGGGTTGTAGGGGCTGGAGGAGGTTACAGAGATAGGGAGGGTTGTAGGGGCTGGAGGAGGTTACAGAGATAGGGAGGGTTGTAGGGGGCTGGAGGGGGTTACAGAGATAGGGAGGGCTGTAGGGGCTGGAGGAGGTTACAGAGATGGGGGGGGTTGCAGTGCTGGAGGAGGTTACAGGGATAAGGAGGGATGTAGGGCTGGAGGAGGTTACAGAGATAGGGAGGGTTGTAGGGCTGGAGAAGGTTACAGAGATAGGGAGGGTTGTAGGGCTGGAGAAGGTTACAGAGATAGGGAGAGTTGTAGGGCTGGAGGAGGTTACAGAGATGGGGAGGGTTGTATGGCTGGAGGAGGTTACAGAGCTCTCGGAGGGTTGTAGGGCTGGAGATTGTTACAGAAATAGGGAGGGTTGTAGGGCTGGAGAAGGTTACAGAGATAGGGAGGGTTGTAGGGCTGGAGAAGGTTACAGGGATAGGGAGGGTTGTAGGGCTGGAGGAGGTTACAGAGATAGGGAGGGTTGTAGGGGCTGGAGGAGGTTACAGAGATAGGGAGGGTTGTAGGGCTGGAGAAGGTTACAGAGATAGGGAGGGTTGTAGGGCTGGAGGAGGTTACAGAGATAGGGAGGGTGGTAGGGCTGGAGAAGGTTACAGAGATAGGGAGGGTTGTAGGGGCTGGAGGAGGTTACAGAGATAGGGAGGGTTGTAGGGCTGGAGGAGGTTACAGAGATAGGGAGGGTTATAGGGGGCTGGAGGAGGTTACAGGGATAGGGAGGGTTGTAGGGTTGGAGGATGTTACAGAGATAGGGAGGGTTGTAGGGTTGTAGGATGTTACAGAGATAGGGAGGGTTGTAGGGCTGGAGAAGGTTACAGAGATAGGGAGGGTTGTAGGGTTGGAGGATGTTACAGAGATGGGGAGGGTTGTAGGGGCTGGAGGACGTTACAGAGATAGGGAGGGTTGTACGGTTGGAAGAGGTTACAGAGATAGGGAGGGGCGAGGAAAACAAATGCAGTTTCTCTATCACCGTTTCCCTCCCCTCTCCCCACCTGAAATCAGCACAAACCCAGAAACGTCCCTCGGTTAACTGGCTAAGGACCATAGCAGGTGGCACTTCCACCCTACAAGCCACCAAGGGAGCCCCAAATGTCACAATTTAAACTCAACATTAACATTACTGAAGTTTATAATGTTGCAACAGCAAATTGACTGCATTGCAGAATGGGGAAGGGGAGAGGCCGTGGAGGGGGGTGGGATGGGAAAGAGAAATAATATACAGATTTTCAAGATATTCAAATGCCCAAAATGAACGTTGTCTACCATATTACAACTCTCAGTTTTGATATTTTACCACAAACACAACCTGAAAGGGATTGTCAGCTGTGGCTTGACAAAACAGCAACTACTTGCAACAACCTGGGATGAGAGGGCTGTCCTATGAGGAGAGATTGAGTAGAATGGGCCGATACTCTCTGGAGTTTAGAAGAATGAGAGGTGATCTCATTGAAACATACAAGATTCTGAAGGGGATTGACAGGGTAGATGCTGAGAGGTTGTTTCCCCTGGCTGGAGAGTCTAGAACTAGGGGGCATGGTCTCAGGATAAGGGGTCGGCCATTTAAGACTGAGATGAGGAAGAATTTCTTCACTCAGAGGGTTGTGAATCTTTGGAATTCTCTGCCCCAGAGGGCTGTGGATGCTGAGTCGTTGAGTATATTCAAGGCTGAGGTCGATAGATTTTTGGACTCTAGGGGAATCGAGGGATATGGGGATCGGGCGGGAAAGTGGAGTTGAGGTCGATGATCAGCCATGATCTTATTGAATGGTGGAGCAGGTTCGAGGGGCCTTTAATGTAGTAAAACGTCCCAGGGCACTTCACAGGAGCGATTATCAAACAGAATTTGACACCGAGCCACAGAAGGAGATATTAGGACAGGTGACCAAAGCTTGATCAAAGAGGTAGGTTTTAAGGAGCGTCTTAAAGGACGTAGAGAGAGGCGGAGAGGTTTAGGGAGGGAATTCCAGAGCTCGGGGCCCAGGCAGCTGAAGGCACGGCCACTAATGATGGATTAAAATCGGGGATGCTCAAGAAGCCAGAATTGGAGGAACGCAGGTATCTCGGAGGGTTGTGGGGCTGGAGGAGATTACAGAGATGGGGTGCGGGGGGGGGGCGGTGCGAGGCCATGGAGGGAATTGAAAACAAGGATGGGAATTTTTTTTTAAAGTGAGGAGTTGCTGGACCGGGAGCCAATGTAGGTCAGCGAGCACAGGGGTGATGGATGAACAGGACTTGGTGCGAGTTAGGAGACCGGCAGCCGAATTTCCTACATTACAACAGTGACGACACTTCAAAAAGTACTTCATTGGCTGCAATGCGCTTTGGGACGTCCCAAATTCATTAAAGGCGCTGTAGAAATGCGAACCTTTCTTTCTTTTCTATTTGGAAGGGAGGATCCCGCAGCAATAAAGAGTACAGACCGAGCCGCGTGGATGGAGCCATCGGTCCCGTCTCACGGTGATGGGCGAACGGGACTTGGTGCGAGTTAGGACATGGGGCAGCAGAGTTTTGGATGAACTTAAATTTATGGAGGGTGAAAGATGGGAATCCGACCAGGACTGCATTGGAATAGTCAAGTCTAGAGGCAACAAAGGCATGGATGTAGGTTTCAAAACCTGCTGGCCATCAGAAATTGGTTGGTACGATAGCAAAATACTGCAGATGTTGGAAATCCGAAATAACAACAGAAAATGCTGGAAAAACTCAGCAGGTCAGGCAACATCCGTGGAGAGAAATTTGAGTTGACGTTTCGGGTTTGACCCTTCTTCAAAACTGGAGAGAAAAGGAACTAGATCGAAGGCAGGGCTGCGATCGGACAAAAGAATAAAAGAACCAAAAGAAGTAAAAGAGATTAGAAGCTAGACGAGATGGTAATATGCTGGGATTAGGTGTAAAGTGTACTGGCAGGGCAAAAGATAGCTGCCAGGTGTGAGAGAGAAACAAAAGGAAAGGGGGGGGGGGGAGGAAAGGAGTGGAAAAATATAAGTAAAAATGAAATAGGGGCCGAGGTTATGATCTGAAATTGTTGAACTCGATATTGAGACCGGAAGGCTGCAGAGTGCCTAATCGGAAGATGAGGTGCTGTTCCTCGAGTTTACGTTGAGCTTCCGTGGAACAGTACAAGAGGCCAAGGACGGTGAGGTCCGAGTGGGAATGGAGCGGTGAATTGAAATGACAGGCGACCGGAAGCTCGGGGTCACCCTTACGGACTGAACGGAGGTGTTCCGCAAAGCGGTCACCCAATCTGCGTTTGGTCTCCCCAATGTAGAGGAGACCGCATCGTGAGCAGCGAATACAGTATACTAGATTGCGAGAAGTACAAGTAAATCGCTGTTTCACCTGGAAGGGGTGTTTGGGGCCCTGGACAGTGGGGAGGGGGGAGGTATAGGGGCAGGTGTTACATCTCCTCCGCTTGCACGGGAAGGTGCCAGGCGAAGGGGAAGGGCTGTTTGGGGTGATAGAGGAGTGGACTAGGGTGTCTCGGAGAGAGCGGTCCCTGCGGAATGCTGAAAGGGGAGGGGAGGGGAAGATACGTTTGGTGGTGGGATCACTTTGGAGGTAGTGGAAATGCCGGAGGATGATCCGTTGAATGTGGAGGCTGGTGGGGTGAAAGGTGAGGTTGGTGCTTGATTGCCAGAGCCAACAGGGTGATCCCTGGTCTGGAGCGGGGAGGCTCGAAGCCCACCTAATAATGGGCTTTGGGCCTGATTTACATCAGATGCCTGCTGGGCCATCCCCAGGCAGCATCTCCGGCAAAACCCGCTCGAATTTCATGCTACTGCCAGCAACACAGGTAGGTAACACTTGCTGCTCACGTGTCCCACATGGCAGAAGGTCTCAACTGAGTGCTTTGGAATTTTGTGGTCTTTTCAAATGGCAGCCACGAGCCTCACAGATTGAAAATAATTTAATCTCTGGAAAGACTTGCACTTATATGGTTCCAGGGATGAGGGACTTCAGTTACGTGGATAGACTGGAGAAGCTGGGGTTGTTCTCCTTAGAGCGGAGAAGATTGAGAGGAGGTTTGAGAGAGGTGCTCAAAATCATGAGGGGTCTGGACAGAGCAGATAGAGAGAAACTGTTTCCATTGGCAGAAGGGTCGAGAACCAGAGGACACAGATTTAAGGTGATTGACAGAAGAACCAAAGGCGGGAATCTCGAGCGGCAGAGCGGGGCTATAAAAGGCCCCAGAGACCAGGTAAGGCCTCACAGCGTCGGCGGGAATCTCGAGCGGCAGAGCGGGGCTATAAAAGGCCCCAGAGACCAGGTAAGGCCTCACAGCATCGGCGGGAATCTCAAGCGGCAGAGCGGGGCTATAAAAGGCCCCAGAGACCAGGTAAGGCCTCACAGCGTTGGCGGGAATCTCGAGCGGCAGAGCGGGGCTATAAAAGGCCCCAGAGACCAGGTAAGGCCTCACAGCATCGGCGGGAATCTCGAGCGGCAGAGCGGGGCTATAAAAGGCCCCAGAGACCAGGTAAGGCGTACCAGTCTCCGAACTTGGAACTCGGAGGGAAGGAGAGAGGTAAAAAGTAATCCAAGTGTGACGTCACCAGAAAGCGGGTAAGTTATTGGTTGGTAAGTATTTCTCTCTTTTTTAAGCTTAAACTCTGTGGTTTATAGTTTCTAAGGTGCGATATTCATCATCTAGAATCGGAGCAGAGGGTATTTAAAAATAATATTAATAAATTTAATTAATTACATAGAATGGGAGATCAGGTGATGTGTTGCTGCTGCAATATGTGGGAGCTGGTGGACACCACTGATGCTCACGGTGATCACATTTGCAGTAAGTGTTGGCTGCTCGAGGAATTCCGGCTCCGTGTTGAAGAGCTGGAATCCGAGCTTCAAACACTGAGACACATCAGGGAGGGGGAGAGTTACCTGGACTCTGTGGGCTAGAAATTCAGTAGGCTTTGTGCCCAGTTTTCGCCCAAAGAGGGCTTTAGCGCCACTTGCTGAGCTTGCGCCGATATTCAGCGCTGCGGTAATGGCGGCGTTAGCCAGTAGCGCTACGCCGCCACCGATGACGTCATCAGTGTGCGCAGTGCCCCGCTACCGCCCCACTACCGGCCCGACCGCCATATTTAGTTGCGGCCGCCTCTTCTGCAGCGGCCGCAAACAGCGATCAGAAAACGGGGGCCGTCCTGTAGCGTTAGTGGGGCGAGTTAAGGCGGAGGTGCGGTCGGCTGCTTTTTCGGCGGCCGCCTGCCCGCACCTCCTTCCCCGGCCTCCTCCTCCACCCCCCCCCCCCCCCGTGGCATTGCCGGCTGTTTTCCGGGAGCCCGGCACTTCTCCGTGGTGCTGGGCTCATTTGCCGGCACTAGCGAGCGGCTATCTCGCTGTTGCAGGCACCTCCCCCTTAAGAGAGGGAGGAAGGCCTGCAGTACCGCAGCCTGCCGCTCCGCAGCGGGTGGCGCTGCGGCACCTAGCGCCGATATTCAGTTTCAACGCCCCAAGCGGGGGCGCCGAAACCCTTGAATAGCGGCCGCCTTCGAGTTGGGGCACTGAAACTGAATTTCCGGCGGGCGCAAGTGGCTCCGCGCGCAGCGGTGCTTTCTGGGCGCGAGCGAGCTGGCCGCCCCAAACTGAATTTCTAGGCCTGTGTATCAGGAGGTAGTCACACCCATTAGATTAATTAATTCAGATGTACTCCGTGGCCAGGGTCAGGATGGTGAGACTAGAAGTGAGGCAGGTACGGGGATCCAAGAGGTAGTGTTGGAGGAGCCGCAGCCCTTGCTCTTGTCAAACAGGTTTGAGGCTCTTACTCCCTGTGAGGATGGGAACAGGGACTGCGGGGATGATGAGCAACCTGGCCACAGCACCGTGGAGCGAGGGGCCATTCAAGTGGGGGGGAGTTAAAAGAAATGTTGTAGTGGTAGGGGATAGTATCGTTAGGGGGATAGATAGAGTTTTTTTGCAGCCGAGAGCGAGAGTCCCGAAGGCTGTGTTGCCTGCCCGGTGCCAGGGTTAAGGACATCTCCTCTGGGCTGGAGAGAAACTTGGAGTGGGAGGGGGGAGGATCCAGTTGTCGTGGTCCATGTTGGTACCAATGACATAGATAGGACAAGGAAGGGGGTTCTGCTGAGGGAGTTTGAGCAGCTAGGGCCAAATTAAAAAGCAGAACCACATGGGTAATAATCTCTGGATTACTACCTGAGCCACATGCAAATTTGGCTAGGGTAAATAAAATTAGAGAGTTAAATGCGTGGCTCAAAGGCTGGTGTGGGAGAAATGGGTTTTGCTTCTTGGGACACTGGCACCAGTACTGGGACAGGAGAGAGCTGTTCCGTTGGGACGGACTTCACTTGGCCAGTGCTGGGACTAGAATCCTGGCGAATCGAATAACTAGGGCTGTAGAGGGGGCTTTAAACTAATTAGTGGGGGGGAGGTTTTAAGAGAGCGAAAAATAAAAATGACAGCGGAGAAGGCAATAGAGCAAAGTAGCAGTGGGGGAATTAAAAACCAGAGCGTGTCAGGAAGGGACAGAATGTATAATGATAAAAGGTAAAGTAGTAAAAGGGGTAAAAGCAGGAATAAATTGTCAGAAAACATATTTGAAAGTTCTTTATCTGAATGCACGCAGCATTCGTATCAAAATTGACGAGTTGACGGTACAAATAACTACACATGGGTATGATCTGGTGGCCATTACGGAAACATGGCTGCAAGATAGTCATGACTGGGAACTAAACATACAAGGATATTTGACAATTAGGAAGGACAGACAGGAAGGAAAGGGAGGTGGGGTTGCTATGTTAATAAAGGATGGAATCACTGCAATAGTCAGAAATGATATTGGGTCAAAGGATCAGGATAGTGAAACAGTTTGGGTGGAGATAAGGAATAATAAGGGGAAAAAGTCACTAGTGGGCGTAGTCTATAGGCCTCCTAACATTTGCAACTCTGTTGGTCGGAGTATAAATCAGGAAATAGTTGGGGCTTGTAATAAGGGAACAGCTATAATCATGGGGGCTTTTAACTTTCATATTGACTGGACTAATCAAATTGGGCATGGCAGCATTGAGGAAGAGTTCATAGAGTGTATTAGGGACGGGTTCCTTGAGCAGTATGTAACTGAACCAACCAGGGGGAAGGCAATCTTAGATCTGGTCCTGTGTAATGAGACAGGATTAATAAAAAATGTCCTAGTAAAGGATCCCCTTGGAATGAGTGACCATAATATGGTTGAATTCCAAATTCAGTTTGAGGGTGAGAGTTGGATCTCAAACCAACGTACTAATAAGCTTAAATAAAGGAGACTATGAAGGTATGAGAGTAGAATTGACTAAAGTGGACTGGGAAAACAGATCAAAGTGTAAGATGGTACAAGAGCAGTGGTCTACATTCAAGGAGATATTTCACATCTTTCAAGATAAATATATTCCACTGAGGAAAAAGGGGAGTAAAAGAAAAGACAGCCATCCGTAGCCAAATCTAGTGGGAGGATAGAAGATTGGGAAGCATTTAAAAGCCAGCAAACAATAACTAAAAGATTAATTAAGAAAGGGAAGATAGATTATGAAAGTAAACTAGCAAAAAATATAAAAACAGATAGCAAGAGTTTCTACAGCTATATAAAAAGAAAAAGGGTGGCTAAAGTGAACGTTGGTCCCTTAGAGGATGGGACCGGCAAACTAGTGGTGGGGAACATGGAGATGGCAAAGACGCTGAACAAATATTTTGTATCAGTCTTTACAGTAGAGGACACTAAAAATATCCCAACACTGGACAAACAGGGGGCAATGGGGGGTGGGGGGGGGGGGGGGGGGGGAGGAGCTAAACACGATTAAAATCACTAAGGAGATGGTACTCAGTAAAATAATGGGACTTAAGGCGGATAAATCCCCCGGACCTGATGGCCTACATCCTAGGGTCTTGAGAGAAGTGGCGGTAGGGATTGTGGATGCATTGGTGATTATTTTCCAGAACTCCCTGGACTCAGGAAAGGTCCCGGCAGATTGGAAAACTGCTAATGTAACACCCTTATTTAAGAAGGGAAGTAGACAAAAAGCTGGAAACTATAGACCAGTTAGCCTAACATCTGTGGTTGGCAAAATGTTGGAGTCCATTATTAAGGAAACAGTAACAGAGCATTTGGATAAACATGATTTAATAGGACAGAGTCAGCATGGTTTTACGAAGGGGAAGTCATGTTTGACAAATTTGTTCGAATTCTTTGAGGATGTAACATACAGGGTGGATAAAGGGGAACCAGTGGATGTAGTGTATTTGGACTTCCAAAAGGCATTCGACAAGGTTCCACACAAAAGATTACTGATCAAGATAAAAAATCACGGGATTGGGGGTAATATACTGGCATGGGTGGAAGATTGGCTATCCAACAGAAAACAAAGAGTTGGGATAAATGGTTCATTCTCGGGCTGGCAATCAGTAACTAGTGGTGTTCCGCAGGGGTCAGTGCTGGGACCCCAACTCTTTACAATCTATATTAACAATTTGGAGGAAGGGACCGAGTGCAACATATCCAAGTTTGCTGACGATACAAAGATGGGAGGGAAAGCAATGAGTGAGGAGGACGTAAAAAACCTGCAAAAGGACATAGACAGGCTAAGGGAGTGGGCAGAAATTTGGCAGATGCAACATAATGTTGGAAAGTGTGAGGTTATGCACTTTGGCAGAAAAAAATCAAAGAGCAAGTTATTATCTAAATGGAGAGAAACTGCAAAGTGCTACAGTACAAAGGGATCTGGGGGTCCTGGTGCATGAAACACAAAAAGTTAGTATGCAGGTGCAGCAGGTGATCAGGAAGGCCAATGGAATCTTGGCTTTTATTGCAAGGGGGATGGAGTATAAAAACAGGGAAGTCTTGCTGCAGCTATACAGGGTATTGGTGAGGCCACACCTGGAATACTGTGTGCAGTTTTGAGAAATATTTAAGAAAAGATATACTTGCTCTCGAGGCGGTTCAGATAAGGTTCACTCGGTTGATTCCAGAGATGAGGGGGTTGACGTATGAGGAAAGGTTGAGTAGGTTGGGCCTCTACTCATTGGAGTTCAGAAGAATGAGAGGCGATCTTATCGAAACATATAAGATTGTGAGGGGGCTTGATCGGGTGGATGCGGTGAGGATGTTTCCACTGATGGGTGAGACTAGAACTAGGGGGCATAATCTTAGAATAAGGGGCTGCCCTTTCAAAACTGAGATGAGGAGAAACTTCTTCACTCAGAGGGTAGTAAATCTATGGAATTTGCTACCCCAGAGAGCTGTGGAAGTTGCAACATTAAATAAATTTAAAATGGAGATAGACATTTTCCTAGCAGATAAGGGAATTAGGGGTTACGGGGAGAGGGCAGGGAAGTGGACGTGAGTCTAGATTCAGATCAGCCATGATCCTATTGAATGGCGGTGCAGGCCCGAGGGGCCGTATGGCCTACTCCTGCTCCTACTTCTTATGTTCTTAAAAACTTTTTTACGCAGCGAGTGGTTAGGATCTGGAATGCACTGCCTGAAAGGGTGGTAGATATTCCCAATTAAATATTGGGAAGACCGAAGCCATTGTTTTCGGTCCCCGCCACAAACTCCGTTCCCTAGACACTGACTCCATTCCGCTCCCTAACATCTGTCTGAGGCTGAACCACACTGTTCGCAACCTTGGTGTCATATTTGACCCTGAAATGAGCTTCTGACCACATATCCGCAGCATAACAAAGATCGCCTACTTCCACCTCTGTAACATCGCCTGTCTCTGTCCTTGCCTCAGCTCATCCACTGCTGAAACCCTCATCCATGCCTTTGTTACCTCTAGACTTGACTATTCCAACACACTCCTGGCTGGCCTCCCACATTCCACCCTACATAAACTTGAGGTCATCCAAAACTCGGCTGCCCGTGTCCTAACTCGCACCAAGTCCCGTTCGCCCATCACCCCCTGTGCTCGCTGACCTACATTGGCTCCCGGTTAAGCAGCGCCTCAATTTCAAAATTCTCATCCTTGTTTTCAAATCCTCCCATGGCCTCGCCCCTCCCTATCTCTGTAATCTCCTCCAGCCCCACAACCCACCCCCCCACCCCACGAGATATCTGGGCTCCTCTAATTCTGCCCTCTTGAGCATCCCTGATTATAAATCGCTCAACATTTGGTGGCCGTGCCTTCTGTTGCCTGGACCCTAAGCTCTGGAATTCCCTGCCTAAACCTCTCCGCCTCGCTACCTCTCTCTCCTCCTTTAAGACGCTCCTTAAAACCTACCTCTTTGTCCAAGCTTTTGGTCACCTGCCCTAATTTATCCTTATGTGGCTCGGTGTCAAATTTGTTGTCTTAAAATACTCCTGTGCAGCGCCTTGGGACGTTTTACTACGTTAAAGACGCTATATAAATACAAGTTGTTGTTGTAGAGGCAGATTCAATCGTGGCTTTCAAAAGGGAGTTGGATAAGTGCCTGAAGGAAAACAATTTGCAGGGTTACGGGGAAAGGGCGGGGGAGTGTGACTAGCTGAAGTGCTCTCGCAGAGAGCTGGCACGGGCTCGACGGGCCGAATGGCCTCCTTCTGTGCTGTAACCATTCTATGATTCTATATAGTGCCTTTCACAACTTCAGGACCTCTCACAGCGATTTACAGCCAACAAAGTACTTTTTAACGTGTAGTCATGGCGCTATTTCGAAGAAGAGCAGGGGAGTTCTCCCCGGTGTCCTGGGGCCAATACTTATCCCTCAACCAACATCAGTGATTAAAAAAATCACATTGCTGTTTGTGGGAGCTTGCTGTGCACAAATTGGCTGCCGCATTTCCTACATTACAACAGTGACTACACTTCAAAAATTGGCTGTAAAGCGCTTTGGGACGTCCTGCGGCCGTGAAAGGCGCGATAGAAATGCAAGTCTTTCCGCCCACTGGCCTGGTTGAAATTAAATTCAACAGCAAAGATCAGCTTAAAAAAAAGCCGGGCCCTTTTCATAGCACTGTGAAATCTACAAACAAGGAGGATACCAGAACTGAGAGGTTATACGCATCAGAAAACAATGAATAGGTTGGAGCTGTTTTCTCTAGAAAAGAGATCGAGCGGTGACCTGATAGACATCTTTAAAATTATGCAAGGGTTCGATAAGGTAGAGGTAGAGAAGATGTTTCCACTTGTGGGGGAGACCAGAACTAGGGGCCATAAATATAAGACAGTCACTAATAAATCCAATCGGGAATTCAGGAGAAACTTCTTTACCCAGAGAGTGGTGAGAATGTGGAACTCGCTACCACAGGGAGTGGTTGAGGCGAATAGTATAGATGGATTTAAGGGGACGCTGGACAAACATATGAGGGAGAAAGGACTAGAAGGATGTGGTGATAGGGTGAGATGAAGAGGGGTGGGAGGAGGCTCATGTGGAGCATAACCAGTTGGGCCGAATGGCCTGTTTCTGCGCTGTACATTCGATGTAATGCTGTGGTAGGAGTGAGTGACCAATTCCTTCTGTGTTCAGTATTCCCGAGGGGCGATGCCACATCGCAGCCTGTGGGGAACGCCCAGCAGAGTCCCTATGTTGCTCCGAAGCAACTGCCTAGTGTCAGCCCCACGAACGTCAAGAGAGTGCAAGGGGAATTTAAGAATGAGAGGAGTTAAGCATCAGGCCACCAGGAAGTTGTGCGTGACCCAGCCCCGAGCCGACACACCCCACACAGGGTTCACAACTTGGGGATAGGGACCACGTGTGCCAAATTAGGAAGGGTTTGGATGGAGTAGATAGGGAGACACTGTTTCCACTGGCAGGAGGGTCGGTAACCAGAGGACACGGACTTAGGATAATCAGCAAATAAAATCCAGAGGGGAGATGAGGAGAATTTCTTTTTTTACGCAGCGAGTTGTTGTGATCGGGAATGCGCTGCCTGAAAGGGCGGTGGAAGCAGATTCAATAGTAACTTTCAAAAGGAAATTGGATAAATACTTGAAGGGAATGAATTTGCAGGGCTGTGGGGAAAGAGCAGGGGGAGTGGGACTAATTGGAGAGCTCGTTCAAAGAGCCGGCACAGGCACGATGGGCCGAATGGCCTCCTTCTGTGCTGTGCGACTCTATGACTCCATATATCCCGCACGCCTTAATTCCACTGCGCGGTGACTATTTCAACGGTACAGTCTCAATAAATATCTGTTTAAGATCTTGCAGCCTCAGTAACAAGTTAATTTTAGATCCAGTTTAACACGGTGGCAGATTTCCTCCGTGTAGGCGAGATATTACAGCTCTGCTCGGTCTCAGGTACAGACACACCAACACATACACTGACAGATGGAGAAGCCACTCTTGCAAATTCATTGCCACCTTCACTTTTAAAAATAAAAGATATACAAATGACACGGAATAATGCAACAGCTCTCTCTCTCTCTCGGCAATTAATCGCTGATTTTGCTGCCCCCTTGTTACTGGGAGGACGCGACACACAAAAAAAACCCAACATCGGTGCTAGCAAAGGAGACGACATATTTACATTAGACAGTTCCTTCAATTTCCTGAGATTTTAAATTGTGGAAATAAGTGTCAGCGGTGCTTTGACATCCGCTGACGGGTGATACAAAAGCAAATTTTCCAGTGTCAGTACGAGAGCAGTTCAACCTCCAAATCTTGCCAAATCTATTTCAATGATAAACGGCTGTTAATTACAGATTAGAACATTACCGCTCTGAGAGCCTGTCTGCCCCACAGTAGGATGCAGGTCTTCCGTCTCATTTTCCTCTACTGCATCCAAAAAAAAAAGAGAAGAAATAAAAGAGTTGTTAGTAAAAGTGGGAGAGACGACACGCCACCAGTCTGGTTCTATTTACATAGACCATTTTTTTTTTCACATATTCAGCAGTGCAAAATGGTAATGGGGAGACTAAAAACAAAAGTTAGGCAAGGGATTGTGCTTGTGCCTGGCACTGACTACTGGGTAGCAACTTTAAAAAAAAATTCGATTATGGGATGTGGGCGTCGCTGGCAAGGCCAGCATTTATTGCCCATCCCTAACTGCCCATTAACATGACTCGCTAAGTGCCAGCCGTAGCTCAGTGGGCAGCACCCTCGCCTCTGAGTCAGATAGGTCGTGGGTTCAAGACCCGCTTCAGAGACTCGAGCACAAAAAGAATCCAGGCTGACGCTCCCAGTGCAGTGTCGCGGGAGTGCCGCACTGTCCGAGGTGCCGTCTTTCAGATGAGACGTTAAAAGGCAGATGAAAAAGATCCCACGGCCACTATTTCGAACAAGAGCAGGAGGAGTTCTCCCCGGAGTCCTGGGGCCAATATTTATCCCTCAAATCAACATCATTAAAGCAGATTATCTGGTCATTATCACATTGCAAATTGGCTGCCACATTTCCTACATTACAACAGTGACTACACTTCAAAAAAGTACTTTGTTGGCTGTAGAGCGCTTTGGGACGTCCGATGGTTGCGAAAGGCGCTGGAGAAATGCAAGTCTTTCTAAAACTGTACTGTAGTATAACAAGAGAACAGGGTCTCGATCAATGCATAGCAATTCCACCCATCTACAGCAGCTCTGACATTTGCACCAGCAAGAGATTTTTTCGACACGCTTAGTTTAAGACAGGATGGGAAGAGTTCCTCGTTTTTATTAAGTATGTCGCCGACGCTCACCCCACCCCGAGCAGAATGCAGCGCGCTCCCTCTACGACCCGTCTAAACAGGGAAGCATTCATGCTGGCCAGTCTTGGAGCCGGGGCATTGTTTTAAACTTGGTTAATGAGGACTTATATGGAGCAAGTGACGGTGTATTGTCGCTTGTGGGTTTTTTTTTTGCAGGTGTGCAAGAGGCATGTGAAGGCATTTCTCATCCCTAAAAGAACAGCTGTACAGCAACACTCAGGTGTACCCTGCTCTATTTATTCCACGTTCATCCGTCAGGCTGGAACACAGCGTGTGGTGGTGCGATGCGGGCTAATAATTCACAAACAGAAAAAAAATAATCATTTTTTTTCTCTTCGCAGTGAATTATGGCACCGGGAATTAGCCAAACAATCACAAAAATTATTTTGAAATATGCCCACATTACATTGGAACTCCACACAGCGAGAACGGCTTGGAGGGCACAGTGCATTTCGAGACGATGTTGGCCATCTGTCCCGCAAGCATTTTTCGCTGGTAACTGGGCTCTCTTATTTATTAAAAGCGGGACCAGGTGGCACAGCATATTGGATGCTACCAATGCATGATTTCCCCACATGGTGAGATGCCTGTTTTAGCTACACTCTTCGATGGGGGCTGGGAGGGGGGGGGGGGGGAGAAAGAGATTGAGGAAATGGGCAAAGAAGTCGTAAGAAGCAAGTGGAGATGAGGCGCCTACGTAGCAGGTGGAGGGCACAGCGGAGGAGAAAGAGGGGGCCTCATTTGCGTTCTCCGCTCCCCACCCCCCTGCTCACAAAGCAGCATTGATACGGGCCGTAGAATGAGGCTGTCCAGCTGCTAGCTCGGTTAGGCAAGTGGTATCTGCCACAGGGGTGGTTAAGAGAGGCAGGGTATTGCAAATCAAAAGTAGGTGGTGGGGAGGGGGGTGAATGAACGGTTCTCCAAACCTGGTATCACGTTGGAAACCTTTGCTAAAATAATGCAATTCATTCCTCTTGTTTCATTCACAGTGGCGATTTCTCTCTCTCTCGAACTGAACTGGTCTATTAGTAAGAGTTAGGGCCAGACGCTGTGTGACAAAACTTGGCTGGGTGCTGCAGTGCAAAAACCTCATGGAATGTGCAGCTGAACCCGGAATTCCAAAGCGTGCTCTCAATCATGCGGTCCTTTACACTTTCATTTTAAACTCACTTGAGCCGAGGAGTCTCCGGGCTTACAAAAAAACTTTGGAGGGCTTTTAAAGTGATTGTAAAAAAAAAGACGATAAAAGAAAGCTTTCCTTTCAACAAACCCACCTTATGGAAATACAAACAAATTAACCAACTAAATTCAATTTATTAAAGGATTGGTTCTCTAGCTTTAGACACTAGGAAAGTAAAACTAGATGTCAAAAAAATTATAGATATACACACCACTGGACTGTCAGCACCAGACAGTATAACCTTAAATAAAGGTCTGCTGAGGAAATGAAACCAGTTACGTGCTCAACACTCGCTTAATTGAGAATGCATTTTTAGTCGGTGCAGTAGCACACATGGATAGGACTGAAGTGCATTAACAAAGCCCAGCTCAATATCAGTGCTGAAGAGGTGTATTTTAAGACAGACTATAAAAAAAATATGAAATAAAATAAAATGCACAATTTTTGCCTCCCCTGTAATGGCACGATTTGGGAAAAGTGGCCAAATTCACTCTTTGCACCTCTGGCCTCTCGTTAGATACCTCGGGGTTTAAACTAACTAGTGCCTTGTCGTCCAAAGTTCGCCGCAACAACAACTTGTATTGATACAGCACCGTTAATGTAGTAAAACGTCCCAAGGTGCTTCACAGGAGCGATTATCAAACAAAACTTTGACGCCCAGCCACATAAGGAGATATTAGGGGCAGACAACCAAACGTTGGTCAAAGAGGTCGGTTTTAAGGAGCGTCTTTAAAGGAGGAGAGAGAGGCGGAGAGGTTTAGGGAGGGAATTCCAGAGCTTGGGGCCCAGGCAGCTGAAGGCACGGCCGCCAATGGTGGAGCGATTAAAATCGGGGATGCGTAAAGAGGCCGGAATTGGAGGAGCGCAGAGATCTCGGAGGGTTGTGGGGCTGGAGGAGGTTAGAGAGATAGGGAGGGGCGAGGCCATGGAAGGATTTGAAAACAAGGATGAGAATTTTAAAATTGAGGCATTGCACCCCAATCAGAAACCAGAGCTCAACCGCACCGCGCCACCCCCCCCCCCAGAAGTACCCTGTGTGCAGTGCAACTTTCAGAGCTCACCATTTTTAAATACGTAAAAAACACACAACAATGTTTGTTGTACTTTTCTACGCAAGTCAAGCCAAAACAGGAGACTGAATCTAGACTAAAACCAAATGGGACAATCTGGGGAGCATATGGTTATAACCTGCTCCTAAACAACTAGAAGAAAGACTTGCATTTCTATAGCGCCTTTCACCGACCACCGGACGTCTCAAAGCGCTTTATGGCCAATGAAGTACTTTTTTGAAGTGTAGTCACTGTTGTAATGTAGGAAACACGGCAACCAATTTGTGCACAGCAAGCTCCCACAAGCAATGTGATAATGACCAGATAATTTGTTTTTAGTGATGTTGATTGAGGGATAAATATTGGCCCCAGGACACCGGGGAGAACTCCCCTGCTCTTACATGGAAACATAGAAGATAGAAGCAGGAGTAGGCCATTCGGCCCTTCGAGCCTGCTCCGCCATTCAACGAGATCATGGCTGATCATCCAAACCGTAGCACCCGGTCCCTACACCGACAGCCATCCCACGCAAGCCCTATCCCCGTAACCCCACATATTTAATCCCCCCTAACGCTAAGGGCCAATTTTTATCATGGCCAATCAACCTAACCCGCACATCTTTGGACTGTGGGAGGAAACCGGAGCACCCGGAGGAAACCCACGCAAACACGGGGAGAATGTGCAAACTCCACACAGACAGTCACCCGAGGCCGGATTTGAACCCGGGTTCCTGGCGCTGTGAGGCAACAGTGCTAACCACTATGCCACCGTGCTGCCCTTCTTCAAAATAGTGCCATGAGATCTTTTACGTCCACCGGACAGAGCAGACGGGGCCTCGGTTTAACATCTCATCCAAAAGATGGAAAACAAACTGTAGACCTCGGGGGGGGGGGGGGGGGGGGGGGGTGTGAGTTAAAGTTGTAAAACTCTCAGTAGACTGCAGAGTCCACCACATTTCACAGTAGGAAGTGGTAAAAAATAAATCAAATAAGAATAGAAGCAGACCATCATACTGTCGGTGCTATGCAGCCACATTTAAATACTACAGAAATATAATCACATTGGGAGAGATTGATTTTTTTCCCTCCAAAGGGCTCAAACATGTGACCTTTGCCGCTCCCCCCCCCCCCCGCCATCCCCGCTGATACATACATACATCTATGGCAGCACCTCCCAAACCCACGACCTCTTCCACCTAGAAGGACAAGGGCAGCAGGCGCATGGGAACACCACCACCTCCAAGTTCCCCTCCGAGTCACACACCATCCCGACTTGGCAATATATCGCCGTTCCTTCCTCGTCGCTGGGTCAAAATCCTGGAACTCCCTCCCTAACAGCACTGTGGGGGCACCTTCACCACACGGACTGCAGCGGTTCTCGAGGGCAATTAGGAATGGGTAATAAATGCTGGCCTTGCCAGTGATGCCCACATCCCATGAATGAATAAAAAAAGTACAGTACCTGGAGACAGAGCATAAGAAACAGGAGCAGGAGTAGGCCATACGGCCCCTCGAGCCTGCTCCGCCATTCAATAAGATCATGGCTGATCTTCGACCTCAACTCCACTTTCCCTTGACTCCCTTCAGAGGAGTGTTTAAGTGTTATGTCCTATGTGGACAACAACGACTGATTTATTATGTTATGTTAGAGGGGTGGTGTAGCATACACACGACACTCCTGTATATAGAGAGGGAGAATCAAATCTTCTGGCCCTGAATATTTAGTTTTTTTTAATATTCGTTTATGGGATGTGGGTGTTGCTGGCAAGGCCGGCATTTATTGCCCATCCCTAATCGCCCTTGAGAAAGTGGTGGTGAGCCACCTTCTTGAACCGCTGCAGTCCGTGAGGTGAAGGTCTTTTTTCCTAGCGGTTTGTTGCAACCGAGTGTCTCGCTCGGCCATTTCAGAGGGCAGTTAAGAGTCAACCATTTACTGTGGGTCTGGAGTCACATATCAGCCAGACCGGGTAAGGGTGGCAGATTTCCTTCCCTGAAGGACATTAGTGAACCAGATGGGTTTTTACGTAAATCCGGTCGTTTCATGGTCGCCATTACTGATACTAGCTTTTTATTCCAGATTTATTGAATTGAATTTAAATTCCCCAGCTGCCTTGGTGGGATTTGAACTCAAGTCTCTGGATCATTAGTTCAGGCCTCTGGATTACTAGTCCAGTAACATAATCACAATGCTACCGTACCCCCATAATGGAGCATCTCATTTAGGAGAGCGTGACACATCAGGGCAGCGTGGGTGCTTTAATGAAATAGCAAACAATCTCAACCCAGCTTCCTGCTCATGATATAACCCTCTCTGTCTCTCTCACCTCCTTTAAGACACTCCCTAAAACCTAACAAGCTTTTGGTCACCTGTCCCAAGATCTTTGGTGGCAAAAACAGGAAGGCAGATTATTATCTGAACGGCAATAGATTGGGAAAAGGGGAAGTGCAACGAAACTTGGGTGTCCTTGTGCACCAGTCGCTGAAGGTAAGCATGCAGGTGCAGCAGGCGGTTAAGACGACAAATGGTATGTTGGCCTTCGTAGCGAGAGGATTCGAGTACAGGAACAAGGATGTCTTGCTGCAGTTGTACAGGGCCTTGGTGAGACCACACCTTGAGTATTGTGTGCAGTTTTGGTCACCTTATCTGAGGAAGGATGTTCTTGCCCTGGAGGGAGTGCAGCGAAGATTCACCAGACTGATACCTGGGATGGCAGGAATGACGTATGAGGAGAGATTGGGTCGATTGGGCTTATATTCGCTAGAGTTTAGAAGAATGAGAGGGGATCTCATTGAAACTTATAAAATTCTAACAGGACTAGACAGACTAGATGCAGGAAGGATGTTCCTGATGGCGGGGGAGTCCAGAACCAGGGGTCACAGTCTAAGGATAAGGGGTAAGCCATTTAGGACTGAGATGAGGAGGAATTTCTTCACCCAGAGAGTGGTGAACCTGTGGAATTCTCTACCACAGAAGGCAGTTGAGGCCAATTCATTAAATATATTCAAGAAGGAGTTAGATATATTTCTTAAGACTAAAGGGATCAAGGGGTATGGGGAGAAAGCAGGGACACAGGGTACTGAATTTGGATGATCAGCCATGATCTCATTGAATGGCGGAGCAGGCTCGAGGGGCCGAATCTCCTGCTCCTGTCTTCTATGTTTCTATGTTTCTATCTCCTGATGTGCCTCGGTTTTGTCCGATAATCGCTCCCGGGAAGTGCCTCGGGACGTTTTACTACATTAAACCGCTGTATAAATGCAAGTTGTTGTTGATAAAGTTTCCCGCCCGCCCCTTTAGCACAATCTATCGCCACAGAGCAGTTTCTGAAGCCGGCTGCCCATCACTTAAACACCGTGCGGGAAATTTAACTCGATGGCTGAGAATTTTTGACAAATACTATTGCATGTGTGCCCGCAGCCTCTCTACACTTGAACCTCGCCGAGCCTCCTGCCAAGAATTTCCAGTATTCTCCCCTTGCTTTCAGGTGCATGGCTGATGTTGGCTGATTCGCCCCACAGAGTCGTTCATCCAGATAGGGCAAACAGTGAAACAGGTTCATTATTCAGAGCACAGGACCCAACACTCACAATTGGTAGTTACTGCTCTAGTCCCCGTCCAATAAGTGCGGGCATCTCATATCTCTGCTCATAATCAATTTGTAGCCACACAAACAATGGCTTCATTGTCCATACTTAAAATCAGCTCCTTATCATTTATAATTAACAAGTTCCTCCTGACCCAGTCCGATCTCAAAAACTTAAAATATAAAAACGGATGCACATATTTCCCTGTTGTGTCTGAATTCAGAATAATTCTGACCCTCAATTATCTCAGAGAGGTGATGTTGAGAATTCAGCGAAATCCTGCTCCTTAATGCCCTGTTCCTTGCTGCCACACAAGAGGTTAAATGTGAAATGCCCTCTTTTCACTGGCAATTAATGAACGTGCCAATCGGAGTAATGACACATTTCTCCTCATAATCAAGTCACAACAACTGCATTCTCAACATCTGTCTGCAAAACTCTAAACTCCCCCCCTTGAGCCAAATTAATTTAACTTTAATTTTTGGAAGGAGGGTGGGGAAGAAATCCTTATTCAGTTGGTACGCCTGGTTACATTCTTGCAGCTAGTTAGCTAGCTCCCCTTTACCAGGCTCAAACACCAGAGAAACACCTTCAAAACCAAATAGGACAAGACTACACCACCGCCCCCCCCCCAAATAGGACAAGACTACACCACCCCCCCCCCCCCCACCCCCCATTCAGGAAGATCACCCAGCAACGCAGATTCTTTTAAGCAGATGCTAATTTCCTTATTTCGCACAGTGTGTGTTTAAAAAAAAAATCCCCAAAACGATTTCAGCACCATTTCCAAATTTAAAAAAGACACAATACAAGCCCGTCTTAAAGATCACTTTAAGTTGCAGGAGTCTCTTAACTGTTACTGAAATGACAAAAATACTAAACTTCGATGTTTTTTTCGTTGACTAATAAAAAAAATTTTTAAAAAACATTCCGGCTGCCTCGCATTTCTTTTTAAATAAACGTTGAACTTATTATTACGAATCGAAGTTATATTCTGTGGGCTTCAGTCCCTGTTAACAAACAAAAAAATCCAACCGAATGAAGTCCTTTTTTTGCGGAGATACAATTGTATCTGGTTCGGAGGAATGCGGGGCGCTTGTCAATATCCGTGTGTACATTTCAAAGGAGGAACAGGGACTGGTTAACCCCGGGCTGCTACAGAGCCGCCGGCAAATCAAATCCATCTGGCTTCCTCTCGCTCTGGACTGGACACTTATTCTTATTTTTAATTTTGTTTATTTTTTTATTAAAAAAAAGCTTCTTGTAGCTAAAGGACCAGAGCCACGTGACTCGGCGCCGAGTGTAACCAAGTCCTAACATTCCTCCACACCCCCCCACACACTGCATCTCAGCTAAGTCCCAAATTGGGTCTCAGCTAAGTGCCCCACACACTCGATCGCAACAAAGTCTCCCCCACATTGGATCTCAGCTAAGTCCCACATTGTATCTTAGCTAAGCCCCCTCCCCTCCCCTCCCATGATCGTATCTCAATTAAGTCCCACCAGCACCCACACAAATTATACAGTGAGCGATAGATGAGAGGGGGGGGGGGGGGGTGTAGAAGCCAAATCTCCCCCGACCTTAGCATCTATCCAGCGGCACTGAGGCAGCCGCTGATCCCCCCATCCTCCCCACCCTCCATATCCTGGACTTCACCACCACATCCCCGGCTCCTCCACCAGCCCCCAACACCAGCTCCACAGTCCCAGCACCAGACCCAGCTCCTCCATCAGCCCCCCAGCAACAGTCCCACAGTCCCAGCACCAGCTCCACAGTCCCAGCACCAGACCCGGCTCCTCCATCAGCCCCCCAGCACCAGCCCCACAGCCCCAGCACCAGACCCGGCTCCTCCATCAGCCCCCAGCACCAGTCCCACAGTCCCAGCACCAGACCCGGCTCCTCCACCAGCCCCCCAGCACCAGCCCCACAGCCCCAGCACCAGACCCGGCCCCTCCACCAGCACCACAGTCCCAGCACCAGACCCAGCTCCTCCACCAGCCCCCCAGCACCAGCCCCACAGCCCCAGCACCAGACCCGGCTCCTCCACCAGCCCCCCAGCACCAGACCCGGCTCCTCCACCAGCCCCCCAGCACCAGCCCCACAGTCCCAGCACCAGACCCGGCTCCTCCACCAGCCCCCCAGCACCAGCCCCACAGTCCCAACACCCGCTCCACCAGCCCAGCGAGAAACACTACTTTGCTCAGAATCAGAACAGGATGCTCCTATACTACAACAACAACAGTAAAACACACTTTCCACCCTTTTTAGATTTAACTTTTGACACATTCAGGGTGTGTATGTGTGGGTATTTTTGCTACTTACCTTTCAGCGATCTTGGCTTCGCTTGCTTTCGGCGAGACATCCTACACGCAAAAAATACCCTTCTTCAAGACTTGGGTCTGGGTTTTTTTCCTCTCCTCTCTTATTAAAAGCCCCCTTGACACGCTCCCACTGCTCGGCTGTCCTCAGTAAATGTTGCTCTCTCTGTCTCTCAGAATTAAAATAAGCAGTTCATTGTTTTTTCTGCCTTTTTCTTATTGCCCTCTTCCAAAAAAAAAAGCGGCACCCAGCAAATTACTGGAGGTTTTTTTTGCGTGTGATAAAGAAGTAAAAGACTTTCTCTTAAATTCCACCATCAGGAGGAGGGGATATTTTTGCAATGAGAGAAAATGCACTACAGGGAGGAAAAAGAAAAAAAATCCAGACGTTTTTAAAATTAAAAAAAAACTGGAAGCTTAGGATACTTTTTTCTGCATTCTAAAACTAAAGATTCGCATCCTATCTTTTTTTGGGGGGGGGGTGACTTGCTATATAAATATATACATTAAAAAAATCCTTGCTGGAATCGGTCGCTTGCAAAAGGTTCTAAGTCTTATCGGTGGAGTGGAAGCAGAATTGAGCGAGGCGATTCCCCCACTCCCTCCTCATCACAAACCTGCAAGGTCTTGGACTGCGCTGTCGCTCCGGTAGTCCACATAATAATGGAAAATTTAAACAAGGCCCCAAACCCATCAGCATGGCTCCAGAGGGGGGCCCTTCCCCACAGGGACACGCACTGTACGTAATCACTGAGGAAATCATTGTCAGCCTCAGAGTGCACGCCTGGTGCATGATGAAACCTAAAGCCGGCAGCAAGATCTGGACTCCTGGATTCCCCGTCCCCCGGAAAAATCAGGATCTGGAGCTTTGTGCTGCTGCTGCTGTTGCTGTTGCAGCCACTGCTCCTGCCCTTTTTTTTGCTTCTCTTTTTCTCTCTCTCTCTCTTCCCACTTTTAAAAGCATCTTTCAAAGCTGCACTCTTCCCCCTTCTGGCTGCAATTCATATGTTTGTCTATTTCAGTGTCCTTTTATTTTCATTATTATTACAGCTTTTTATTCCACACCTCCGCCGGCAGCACAAAAGAAAAGGTTTTTTTTTTCCTCTCACAAGGAATTAAATAAAAACAAATATGTTTGTTTCTCATTTTCAGAACGATTCTCAGTTTTCCCTCTCTCTGATGTTGTTGGTGCCCAGGTGTATTCTGGTGGCTCTCTGAAAGTACTTTCTGAGTGGAATATTTTTGAAAAGTATAATATTTTGAAAAGTTGTAATATTTATTTTAACGGTTGTGATATTTTGAAAGTTGTAATACTTAGAAAAGTTGCAATGTTGTGAGAGTTGTAATATTTTGAAAGTCGTAATATTTTTGAAAGTTGTAATATATTGAAAGACTAATAGTTCGAAAAGTGGTATTATTTTGAAGTTATAATATTTTGAAAATTGTAATATGTTGAAATTGTAATATTTTAAAAAGTTGTAATCTGAAAAGTTTTAATATTTAGAAAGTTGTCATATTTAGAAAAGTTGTAATATTTAGAAAGTTGCAATACTTAGAAAGTTGTAATATATTGAAAAGTTGTAATATTTAGAAAAGTTGTAATATTTAGAAAGTTGTAATATTTAGAAAGTTGTAATATTTAGAAAAGTTTTAATATTTTGAAAAGTTGTAATATTTAGAAAAGTTGTAATATTTAGAAAGTTGTAATATTTAGAAAGTTGTAATATTTAGAAAAGTTTTAATATTTTGAAAAGTTGTAATATTTAGAAACTTGTAATATTTTGAAAAGTTGTAATACTTAGAGAGTTGTAATATTTAGAAAGTTGTAATACTTAGAAAAGTTGTAATATTTAGAAAGTTGTAATATTTAGAAAAGTTTTAATATTTTGAAAAGTTGTAATATTTAGAAACTTGTAATATTTTGAAAAGTTGTAATATTTAGAAAGTTGTAATATTTTGAAAAGTTGTAATATTTAGAAAGTTGTAATATTTAGAAAAGTTTTAATATTTAGAAAGTTGCAATATTTAGAAAGTTGTAATATTTTGAAAAGTTTTAACATTTTGAAAAGTTGTAATATTTAGAAAAGTTGTAATATTTTGAAAAGTTGTAATATTTAGAAAGTTGTAATAATTTGAAAAGTTGTAATATTTTGAAAGTTGTAATATTTTGAAAAGTTGTAATATTTAGAAAGTTGTAATATTTTTAAAAGTTGTAATATTTAGAAAGCTTTAATATTTAGAAAAGTAATATTTAGAAAGTTGTAATATTTTTAAAAGTTGTAATATTTAGAAAGTTTTAATATTTAGAAAAGTAATATTTAGAAAGTTGTAATATTTTTTAAAGTTTTAAAATTTTGAAAAGATTTGTGATATTTACAAAGTTGTAATTTTTTGAAAAGTTTTAATATTTAGAAAGTTGTAATATTTTGAAAAGTTGTAATATTTAGAAAGTTGTAATATTTAGAAAGTTGTAATTTAAAAAGTTGTAATATTTAGAAAAGTTGTAATATTTTGAAAAGTTTTAATATTTAGAAAGCTGTAATATTTAGAAAAGTTGTACTATTTAGAAAGTTGTAATATTGTGAAAAGTTTTAATATTGAAAAGTTGTAATATTTAGAAAGTTGTAATATTTTGAAAAGTTTTAATATTTAGAAAGTTGTAATTATTAGAAAAGTTGTAAAATTTAGAAAGTTGTAATAGTTAGGAAAGTTGTAATATTTTGAAATTAGTAATATATTGAAAAGTTGTAGGCCTAAAAATTTGGCTGCTTTGCGCCTCCCTAAGAGGGCACTAATGGGGCACAAAGCAACTAGTGCCTGGGCACGGCGCTGCCAAGTTTTAATATTTAGAAAGTTGTAATATTTAGAAAGTTGTAATATTTAGAAAGGTATACATATTTAGAAAGTTTTAATATTTGGAAAGTTGTAATATTTTGAAAAGTTGTAATATTTAGAAAGATGTAATATTTTGAAAAGTTTTAACATTTTGAAAAGTTGCAATATTTAGAAAGTTGTAATATTTTGAAAAGTTGTAATATTTAGAAAGATGTAATATTTTGAAAAGTATTAACATTTTGAAAAGTTGTAATATTTAGAAAGTTGTAATATTTTGAAAAGTTGTAATATTTAGAAAGCTTTAATATTTAGAAAAGTAATATTTAGAAAGTTGTAATATTTTTTAAAGTTTTAAAATTTTGAAAAGATTTGTGATATTTACAAAGTTGTAATTTTTTGAAAAGTTTTAATATTTAGAAAGTTGTAATATTTTGAAAAGTTTTAATATTTAGAAAGTTGTAATATTTAGAAAGTTGTAATATTTTGAAAAGTTGTAATATTTAAAAAGTTCTAATATTTAGAAAGTTGTAATATTTTGAAAAGTTTTAAAATTTTGAAAAGATTTGTGATATTTACAAAGTTGTAATTTTTTGAAAAGTTTTAATATTTAGAAAGTTGTAATATTTAGAAAGTTGTAATATTTAAAAAGTTGTCATATTTAGAAAAGTTGTAATATTTTGAAAAGTTTTAATATTTAGAAAGCTGTAATATTTAGAAAAGTTGTACTATTTAGAAAGTTGTAATATTGTGAAAAGTTTTAATATTTAGAAAGTTGTAATTATTAGAAAAGTTGTAAAATTTAGAAAGTTGTAATATTTAGGAAAGTTGTAATATTTTGAAATTAGTAATATATTGAAAAGTTGTAGGCCTAAAAATTTGGCTGCTTTGCGCCTCCCTAAGAGGGCACTAATGGGGCGCAAAGCAACTAGTGCCTGGGCACGGCGCTGCCAAGTTTTAATATTTAGAAAGTTGTAATATTTAGAAAGTTGTAATATTTAGAAAGGTATTCATATTTAGAAAGTTTTAATATTTGGAAAGTTGTAATATTTTGAAAAGTTGTAATATTTAGAAAGATGTAATATTTTGAAAAGTTTTAACATTTTGAAAAGTTGCAATATTTAGAAAGTTGTAATATTTTGAAAAGTTGTAATATTTAGAAAGATGTAATATTTTGAAAAGTTGTAATATTTAGAAAGATGTAATATTAGAAAGTTGTAATATTTTGAAAAGTTTTAATATTTTGAAAAGTAATATTTAGAACTTTGTAATATTTTGTAAAGTTGTAATATTTAAAAAGTTGTAATATTTAGAAACGTAATATTTTGAAAAATTTTAATATTCAGAAAGCTGTAATATTTAGAAAAGTTGTAATACTTAGAAAGTTGTAATGTGAAAAGTTTTAATATTTTGAAAAGTTGTAATGTTTAGAAAGTTGTAATATTTTGAAAGTTCTAATATTTAGGGAAGTTGTAATATTTAGAAAGTTGTAATATTTAGAAAGTTGTAATATTTAGAAAGTTCTAATATTTAGGGAAGTTGTAATATTTTGAAAGTAGTAATATTTTGAAAAGCTGTAGGCCTAAAAATTCAGTTACCTTGCGCCTCCCTAAGAGGGCGCTAATAGGGCGCAAAGCAACTAGCGCCCGGGCAAAGTGCCGCCAATGCCTCCCGTGAAATTCAGCGGGAGGTTAGCGGCAGCAGTGACCTTTAGCGCCCCGCGGCACTGTGCCACCAGTGATGATCTTCGGTAGCGCCCCCTGACTTACCGGTGGATGCTATGTCCGACGGGGTCAGGGGGGCCTACCTACAGCTGGAGCGGTGCTAAATAAAGGGAAGGTGCCGGGCGGCCATATTTTTGCTGGCCGCCTGCCAGCACCTGCCCCCTCTGTCGTCCCTGGCCTCCTCAGAAGCCCCCCGCAGAGTGCCAGCTGCGCTCCGTGAGCCCAGCGCTTTTCTTGAGTGCCAGGCTCTTTTGCCGGCTCTTCGATCCCTGGGGGCCCAGCAGGGCCCCGGGTAGTGCTGCACTAGGCCCCTCCTCTTTGAGAAGGGGAGAAAGGCCTGCAGTACCGCGGCGCGACGTGCCGCAACGCGTGGCGATATTCACTCGCAGCGCCCCAAGAGGGAGGCGGGGTACTTACAGTAGCACCCCGCTTCTGTCTTGGGGCACTGCCGATGAATTTCGATCACGGGGGTGCTAATTTTTGGAAAGGTTGTAATATTTTGAAAAGTTGTAATAGAAAGTTGTAATATTTTGAAAAGTTTTAATATTTTGAAAAGTTGTAATATTTAGAAAGTGGTAATATTGTGAAAAGTTGTAATATTGTGAAAAGTTTTAATATTTTGAGAAGATGTAATATTTAGAAAGTTGTAATATTTTGAAAAGTTGTAATATTTAGAAAGTTGTAATAATTTGAAAAGTTTTAATATTTTGTAAAGTTGTAATATTTAGAAAGTGGTAATATTTAGAAAAGTTGTAATATTGTGAAAAGTTGTAATATTGTGAAAAGTTTTAATATTTTGAGAAGTTGTAATATTTAGAAAGTTGTAATATTTTGAAAAGTTGTAATATTTAGAAAGTTGTAATATTTTGAAAAGTTTTAATATTTTGAAAAGATTTGTGATATTTACAAAGTTGTAATTTTTTGAAAAGTTTTATTATTTAGAAAGTTGTAATATTTTGAAATGTAATATTTTGAAAGGTATTAATTAGAAAGTTGTAATATTTTGAAAAGTTGTAATATTTAGAAAGTTGTAATATTTTGAAAAATTTTAATATTTAGTAAAGCTGTAATATTTAGAAAAGTTGTAATATTTAGAAAGTTGTAATATTGTGAAAAGTTTTAATATTTAGGAAAGTTGTAATATTTTGAAAAGCTGTAGGCCTAAAAATTCAGTTGCCTTGCGCCTCCCTAAGAGGGCGCTAATGGGGGGCAAAGCAACTAGCGCCCGGGCACAGCGCCGCCAGTGCCTCCTGCGAAATTCAGCGGGAGGTTAGCAGCAGCGGTGACCTTTAGCGCCCCGCGGCACTGTGCCACCAGTGATGATCTTCGGTAGCTCCCCCTGACTTACCGGCGGATGCTATGTCCAACGGGGTCAGGGGGGCCTACCTGCAGCTGGAGCAGTGCTAATTAAAGGGAAGGTGCCGGGCGGCCATTTTTTTGCTGGCCACCTGCCAGCACCTGCCCCCTCTGTCGTCCCTGGCCTCCTCAGAAGCCCCCCGCAGAGTGCCAGCTGCGCTCCGTGAGCCCAGCGCTTCTCTTGAGTGCCAGGCTCTTTTGCCGGCTCTTCGATCCCTGGGGGCCCAGGAGGGCCCCGGGTAGTGCTGCACTAGGCCCCTCCCCTTTAAGAAGGGGAGGAAGGCCTGCAATACCGCGGTGCGATGTGCCGCAACACCTGGCGATATTCACTCGCAGCGCCCCAAGAGGGAGGCGGGGTACTTCCAGTAGCACCCCGCTTCCGTCTTGGGGCACTGCCGATGAATTTTGATCACGGGGGTGCTAATTTTTGGAAAGGTTGTAATATTTTGAAAAGTTGTAATAGTTAGAAAGTTGTAATATTTTGATAAGTTGTAATATTTAGAAAGTTGTAATATTTTGAAAACTTGTAATATTTTGAAAAATTGAAATAATTTGAAAAGTAACATTTAGAAAGTTGTAATATTTAGAAAAGTTGTAATATTTTGAAAATTGTAATATTCTGAAAAGTTTTAATATTTAGAAAGTTGTAATATTTAGAAATTTGTAATATTTTGAAAAGTTTTAATATTTTGAAAAGTTGTAATATTTAGAAAGTTGTAATATTTAGAAAAGTTGTAATATTTTGAAAAGTTTTACGGGGAAAAATTCAGTTGTTTGCGACTCCCGTTAATGCCTTAAGAGGGCGCTATTGGGGCGCAAAGTAACTAGCGCCCGGGCGCAGCGATGTTTGCGCTGCTTGCAAAATTAACTAGACATTTTGCGGTGGCGCTAAACACTACCGCTACGATCTCCTACGCTGGCAGATCGTGACGTCAGTCGCGTGCGCTATGCCCCAGTAGCGCCCGGGACCGGATACTGAGTGGCGCCCCCTGCCTTACCACCTGCCGCTAGCAACGACAGGTTGAGGGGAGCGTTTTGCAGTCAGAAAGGGACTGGGGGAACGCTATTTAAAGGTGACCGCTTCCTGCCTTTTTTGTTGGTGACATTTTTGCACCACGCATTCTGAGAGAGAGAGAGACTTCTGGAGAGATTCAATGCTGTGTGAAGGAGTTTTGGGTACTGAGCAGCACTTTGCAGGTTCATTTTGATTTGCCCTTGTATCGATTTAGAAGAGTCAGTGGGGGCTGCACTCTGAGCTCTTTCCCTGGGCCTCTCCATTGTTCTTTCCAACAAATTTGATGTACAGGTCTCTCCAGGCTGAGATTCAAAGCTGCAATGAGCAGGGTGTTGATGGAGAGCAAGATCGACCCTCCCCTTTAAGAACTGGCTGGCGCCATTGTAACTGACATCACATGAGCTTCGCCAGTGCTCTGAGGTAGTGCCTCGCTCCTCGGCGTTAGCGCCTTAAAAGAGGTGTGTAGCGCTACCCTGCCTCCCTCTTGGGGCGCTGCGAGTGAATATCGCGGCAGTACGTGCCACAGCGTCACGCGTTGCGGCATGTCGCGCTGCAGTACTGCAGGCCTTTCTCCCCTTCTTAAAGGGGAGGGTCCTAGTGCAGTGCGACCCGGGTCCCTGCTGGGCTCATGGAGCACAGCTGGCACTTTGCGGGGGGGCTTCACAGGAGGCTGGGGACGACAGAGGGGGCAGCTGCTGGCAGGCGGCCAACAACAAAAATGGCCGCTTGGTACCTTCCCGATGAATTTCGATCACGGGGTTGCTAATTTTTGGAAAAGTTGTAATATTTTGAAAAGTTGTAATATTTAGAAAGTTGTAATATTTTGAAAAATTGTAATCTTTTTAAAAGTTGTAATATTTAGAAAGTTGTAATAATTTGAAAAGTTGTAATATTTAGAAAGTGGTAATATTTAGAAAAGTTGTAATATTTAGAAAGTTGTAATATTTATAAAAGTTTTAATATTTAGAAAGTTGTAATATTTAGAAAATTGTAATATTTAGAAAAGTAATATTTAGAAAAGTTTTAATATTTAGGAAGTTGTAATATTTAGAAAAGTTGTAATATTTTGAAAAGTTTTAAATATTTAGAAAGTTGTAATATAGAACATTGTAATATTTTGAAAAGTTGTAATATTCAGAAAGTTGTAAAAATTTGAAGTGGTAAAATTTAAATAGTTGTAATATTTTGACATTTGTCATATTTTGAAAATTTGTAACATTTAGAAAGTTGTAATATTTTGAAAAGTTTTAATATTTTGAAAAGTTTTAATATTTAGAAAGCTGTCATATTTAGAAAATTTGTAATATTTTGAAATGTTTTAATATTTAGAAAGTTGTAATATTTTGAAAAGTTGTAATATTTTGAAAAGTTGTAATATTTTGAAAAGTTGCAGGCATAAAAATTTGGTTGCTTTGTGCCTCCCTAAGAGGGCGCTAATGGGGCGCAAAGCAACTAGCACCCGGGCACGGCGGCGCCAATGCCTCCCGCGAAATGCCTCCAGCGGGAGATTAGCGGTGGCGGTGACTTTTAGCGTCCCACAGCGCTGTGCCACCGGCGATCTTCGGTAGCGCCCCCTGACTTACTGGTGGATGCTATGTCCGACGGGGTCAGAGGGGCCTACCTGCGGCTGGAGCGGTGCTAATTAGAGGGAAGGTGTCGGGTGGCCATTTTAGTTGCTGCCCACCTGCCAGCACCTGCCTCCTCTGAAGCCCCCCCCCCCGCAGAGTGCCAGCTGCGCTCCGTGAGCCCGGTACTTCTCTTGAGTGCCAGGCTCTTTTGCCGGCGCTCCGATCCCTGGTGGTCCAGCAGGGCCCGAGGTCGCGCTGTGCTAGGACCCTCCCCTTTAAGAAGGGGAGAAAGGAATGCAGTACCGCGGCGCGACATGCCGCAACGCGTGGCGCTGTGGCACGTACTGCCGCGATATTCACTCACAGCGCACCAAGGGGGAGGCGGGGTGCTTCCAGTAGCACCCCGCTTCCCTCTTGGGGCATTACCGATGAATTTCGATCGCGGGGGTGCTAATTTTTGGAAAAGTTGTAATATTTTGAAAAATTGTAATCTTTTTAAAAGTTGTAATGTTTAGAAAGTTGTAATAATTTGAAAAGTTGTAATATTTTGAAAGTGGTAATATTTTGAAAGTTGTAATATTTAGAAAAGTTGTAATATTTAGAAAGTTGTAATATTTAGAAAAGTTGTAATATTTAGAAAAGTTTAATATTTAGAAAGTTGTAATATTTAGAAAAGTTGTAATATTTAGAAAGTTGTAATATTTAGAAAAGTTTAATATTTAGAAATTTGTAATATTTAGAAAAGTTTAATATTTAGAAAGTTGTAATATTTAGAAAAGTAATATTTAGAAAGTTGTAATACTTAGAAAAGTTGTAATATTTAAAACGTGATCTTTTGAAAAGTTGTAATATTCAGAAAGTTGTAAAAATGTGAAAAGTGGTAAAATTTGAATAAGGCTGCAATATTTTGAACAGTTGTAATATTTAGGAAGTTGTAATATTTTGAAAGGTTGTAATATTTTCATAAGTTGTAATATTTAGAAAGTTGTAATATTTTGAAGGTGGTAGTATTTTGAAAGTGGTAATATTTTGAAACATAGAAGCATAGAAGATAGGAGCAGGAGTAGGCCATTCGGCCCTTCGAGCCTGCTCCACCATTCAATGAGATCATGGCTGATCATTCAAATTCAGTACCCTGTCCCTGCCTTCTCCCCATATCCCTTGACCCCTTTAGCCTTAAGAAATATATCCAACTCTTTTTTGAATATATTTAATGAACTGGCCTCCACCGCCCTCTGTGGCAGAGAATTCCACAGGTTCACCACTTTCTGGGTGAAGAAATTCCTCCTCATTTCAGTCCTAAATGGCGTACCCCTTATCCTTAGACTATGACCCCTGGTTCTGGACTCCCCGGCCATCATAAACATCCTTCCTGCATCTAGTCTGTCCAGGCCTGACAGAATTTTATAGGTTTCGATGAGATCCCCTCTCAATCTTCTAAACTCCAGCGAGTACAAGCCCAATCGACACAATCTCTCCTCATACGTCATTCCTGCCATCCCAGGTATCAGCCTGGTGAATCTTCGCTGCACTCCTTCCATGGCAAGAACGTCCTTCCTCAGGTAAGGCGACCAAAACTGCACACAATACTCAAGGTGCGGTCTCACCAAGGCCCTGTACAACTGCAGCAAGACATCCTTGTTCCTGTACTCGAACCCTTTTGCTACGAAGGCCAACATACCATTTGCCTTCTTAACCGCCTGCTGCACCTGCATGCTTACCTTCAGCGACTGGTGCACAAGGACACCCAGGTCTCTTTGCACTTCCCCTTCTCCCAATCTATTGCCATTCAAATAATAATCTGCCTTCCTGTTTTTGCCAACAAAGTGGATAACCTCACATTTATCCACATTATAGTGCATTTGCCATGTTTCTGCCCAATCACCCAACCTGTCCAAATCGTACTGAAGTTTCACGACATCCTCCTCACAGCTTAACCTCCCACCCAGCTTTGTGTCGTCTGCAAATGTGGAGATATTACATCCAATTCCCTCGTCCAGATCATTAACATATATTGTGAACAGCTGGGGTCCTAGGACCGATCCTTGCGGTACCCCACTAGTCACTGCCTGCCACTCGGAAAACGACCCGTTTATTCCAACTCTTTGCTTTCTGTCCGCCAAACAGTTCTCTATCCAAGTCAATACCTTGCCCCCAATCCCATGTGCCTTAATTTTGCATGCTAATCTCTTATGTGGGACCTTATCGAAAGCCTTCTGAAAGTCCAAATACACCACATCCACTGGTTCTCCCTTATCTATTTTACCAGTTACATCCTCAAAAAATTCCAGTGGATTAGTCAAGCATGATTTACCTTTTGTAAATCCATGTTGACTTTGCCTGATCCTGTCACTGCTTACCAAGTGCTCTGCTATTACATCTTTTATAATAGATTCTAGCATTTTCCCCACTACCGATGTCAGGTTTACCGGTCTATAATTCCCCGCTTTTTCTCTACCACCTTTTTTGAATAGTGGGGTAACATTAGCTACCCTCTGTTGAATCCGTGAATGTTAATGTATGGTATTCTTCAATAAATCGACAGAGACTGCAGAGGAACAATTAACAGGTGTTTACTGGATGCAGGTTACTCAGAAACTAAAGTACAGATCCCTACTCAGGGTTTATATACCAGTGTGGTCACTGCCGGTACTACAGTATACAGGAGCTGTAAAAAGTAGTTCTCCCCTTAAAGATACATACACTACAATTCCTCCCTTTTTAGATTAACAGTACCATAACATTCATTTAACAATTAACACTTTTAACATGTAACATTAATGGCAAATAGTCCATTTATAAATTCAGTCATTGGGGCGGCTTCCTGATCCTTTCTGGATAGCGCCTTTCCTGAGTGTCTTGCTCTTAGTGCGGAGGCGATTCTCCCCCCTATTGTCGGTTGGTTCATCAGCTTCCGATGCTACTGTTTCTGGGGTAGATGCTACCTGTATGTCGGGTTCATCACCAGGTACGCGAGACCTGGGGTGGACTCTTTCCTGTGACTCTAGGATCTGGTCGACATGGCGTCTCACAATGTTCTCCCCAACATCCACGGTGTACATTAGTGGCCCCTGCTGTGTGCATATCGTTCCTGGTTGCCATTTCTCTGTTCGGTAGTCGCGAGCCAAGACTGGTTGCCCTACATTGAAGCTCCTTGTCGGCTTCTCGTTGATGTGCTGGAATTGCTTATTCTCAACATCTCTTCGTACATTTGGTTTGAGCAAATCCAGACAAGATCTCAACCTTCGGTTAAAGAACATCATGGCCGGGGTCTGGTTGGTGACTGTATGTGTCACATTTCTGTAGGCTAACAGGAAATTGTCCACCTTATGCTGCAGTGGAATGTCGTCATCGCACATGGCCCTTACTGCTTTTTTAAAGGTTTATACAAACCTCTCAGCCAATCCATTGGTGGCTGGATGATACGGAGCGGAGGTGTAATGCCTTACCCCATCCCTTTTCATAAATCTTCGAAACTCTTCGGACACAAACTGTGGTCCGTTATCAGAGCAAATCTGCTCTGGCAAGCCGTTCCTGGCAAAGATGGTCCGTAGGACTGCAATAGTTTTCTCCGTGGTGGTGGAGGAAATTTTGATCACCTCAGGCCATTTCGAGTGCGCATCCACAGCTATTAAAAACATTGAGTCCATGAATGGACCAGCAAAATCAATATGTACCCATTGCCATGGAGATGAGGGCCACTCCCATGGGTGTAGAGGGGCATGTGGTGGTGCATTTTGGACCTTCTGGCATCCTGAGCAGCTCTTTGTCAGGTCCTCGATTTGCTGATCGATCCCCGGCCACCACACATAAGCCCTAGCAAGGCTTTTCATTTTCACCCCTCCCAGATGGCCTTCGTGAAGCTCATTGAGCATTCTCTCCCTTAACTTGGGTGGAATTACCACTCGGGATCCACACATCAAGGTTCCCTGGCATACTGACAGCTGTTCTCTTCTGGATGAGAATGCTGGCAACAGTGAGTCGCCATGTGCTGGCCATCCCTTCACCGTCAAATCATATACCCGAGACAGTGTCGGGTCATTTCGGGTCTCCTTCTCTATACCAGCATTAGTTACTGGCAAGCATTCAATTATAGTCGAATGAAATATTTTGACAGGATCCACTGCTGGTGCTTCCTCCGCAGTAGGTAGTGGCAGGCGTGATAGCCCATCAGCGTTTCCATGCTGTTTCGTACCCTTATACTCGATATCATATTGGTGCGCCCCTAGAAAAAGGGACCATCTTTGTAGCCGTTGCGCAGTCATCACCGGAACGCCCTTCTTTGGGTTAAAGATGGAGACAAGTGGTTGGTGGTCAGTCAGCAAGGTAAACATCTGCCCGTGCAGATAGTGGTTGAACTTTTTCACTCCCCACACTAGGCTGAGGGCCTCCCTGTCAATCTGGGTGTAGTTACGCTCGGCTGAGGTTAGTGACCGAGACGCAAAGGCTACTGGCCTCTCCGAGCCGTCTGGGAATTTGTGCGACAGCACCGCTCCAATGCCATAGGGTGATGCATCACACGCCAGCCGAATTGGTAGTGCTGGGTTGAATTGAGCCAACACCTCTTTTGATGTGATCAATTCTTTGCACTTCTGGAAAGCTCGTTTACATTCGTCATTCCACTTCCATGGTACCCCCGTTTGCAGTAGGGTGTTCAGTGGGTGTAGAACTGTAGACAAATTCGGCAAGAACTTATGGTAGTAGTTCACCAACCCGAGGAACGACCTCAGTTGTGACACATTTTCCGGTGCTGGAGCCTTGACTACTGCCTCAATCTTTTCAGGGGACTTATGCAACCCCTCTTCATCATATGGGTGGAGCTTAAAAACAAAAAGGGGGCAAGCACCTTGCTGGGAGTGTACTATAGGCCTCCAAACAGTCAGGGGGAGATAGAGGAACAGATATGTAGGCAAATCTCAGAGAAATGTGCAAATAATAGGGTAATAATAATGGGGGATTTCAACTTCCCCAATATTAACTGGGATAGTCAGAGTGTGAAAGGCTCAGAGGGTGTAGAATTCTTAAAGTGCATCCAGGAGAGCTTTTTGAGCCAGCATGTAGAAAGTCCTACAAGAGAGGGGGCGGTACTGGACCTAATTCTAGGGAATGTGGCCGGCCAAGTGGAAAAAGTGCTAGTAGGTGAGCACTTTGGTGATAGTGACCATAATATGGTAAGATTTAAGGTGGTCATGGAAAAGGACAGGGATGGGCCGGAAATAAAGGTTCTAAATTGGGGGAAGGCCGATTTTAATAGGATAAGGCAGGATCTGGCCAAAATGGACTGGGATCAGCTACTTGTAGGAAAATCCGCATCGGAGCAATGGGAGGCTTTCAGAAGGGAGATTGAGATCATACAATGGCAACATGTTCCCGTAAAGGTCAAGGGTGGTTCCAAAAACCACAGGGAACCTTGGATGTCAGGGGATATACGAGAATGGATTAGAAAAAAAAGGAGGGCTTTTGGTAGATACAAAAGGCTAAAGACGGAGGAAGCCCTAGAGGAGTACAAAAAGTGCAGGGGGATACTTAAAAAAGAAATTAGGAGATCAAGGAGGGGCCATGAAATAACACTGGCGAGCAAAATAAAGGAAAATCCGAAGATGTTTTATAAGTATGTTAAGGGTAAGAGGATAACTAGGGAAAAAATAGGGCCCATTAGGGACAAAAGTGGCAATCTGTGTGTGGAGCCGGAAGATGTAGGAGGGGTTCTAAATGAATTTTTTGCATCTGTTTTCACTATGGAGAAGGACGATGTAGACATAGAAATAGGGCGGGGGGACTGTGATATGCTCGAACATATTAACATCGAGAGGGAGGAGGTATTGGCGGTTTTAGCTGGCCTAAAAATGGATAAATCCCCAGGCCCGGATGAAATGTATCCCAGGCTGCTGTGTGAGGCAAAGGAGGAGATTGCGGGGGCTCTAACACATATATTCAGGACCTCTCTGGCCACAGGGGATGTGCCAGAGGACTGGAGAACCGCTAATGTAGTACCATTATTCAAGAAGGGTAGTAGGGAAAAACCGGGGAACTACAGGCCAGTGAGCCTAACATCAGTGGTAGGAAAATTATTGGAAAAAATCCTGAGGGACAAAATTTGTCTCCACTTGGAGAGGCAAGGATTAATCAGGGATAGTCAACATGGCTTTGTCAAGGGAAGATCATGTCTGACTAATTTGATTGAATTTTTTGAGGGGGTGACTAGGTGTGTGGATGAGGGTAACGCAGTGGATGTGGTATACATGGATTTCAGTAAGGCCTTCGATAAAGTCCCGCACAGGAGACTGGTCAAGAAGGTAAGAGCCCATGGAATCCAGGGTGCCTTGGCACATTGGATACAAAACTGGCTTAGTGGCAGAAGGCAGAGGGTGATGGTCGAAGGTTGTTTTTGTGACTGGAAGCCTGTGGCCAGTGGGGTACCATAGGGATCGGTGCTGAGTCCCTTGCTGTTTGTGGTCTACATTAATGACTTGGATATGAGTGTAAAGGGTATGATCAGTAAGTTCGCGGATGATACAAAAATTGGTAGGGTGGTAAATAGCGAGGAGGGTAGCCTCAGTCTGCAGGACGATATAGATGGGTTGGTCAGATGGGCGGAACAGTGGCAAATGGAATTTAACCCGGGAAAGTGCGACGTGATGCACTTTGGGGGGACTAACAAGGCAAAGGAATACACAATGAATGGAAAGACCCTAGGCAAGACGGAGGGTCAGAGGGATCTGGGTGTGCAAGTACACAGATCCCTGAAGGCGGCGGAACAGGTGGATAAGGTGGTAAAAAAGGCATATGGGACACTTGCCTTCATTAGCCGAGGCATTGAATATAAGAGCAAGGAGGTTATGATGGAGCTGTATAAAACACTGGTTAGGCCACAGCTGGAATACTGTGTGCAGTTCTGGTCGCCACACTACAGGAAGGATGTGATCGCGTTGGAGAGGGTGCAGAGGAGGTTCACCAGGATGTTACCAGGGCTGGAGCGCTTCAGCTATGAAGAGAGACTGGGCAGATTGGGTTTGTTTTCCTTGGAGCAGAGGAGGCTGAGGGGGGACATGAGTGAGGTGTACAAAATTATGAGGGGCATAGATAGGATGGATGCTGAGGAGCTTTTTCCCTTAGTAGAGGGGTCAATAACTAGGGGGCATAGATTCAAGGTAAAGGGCGGGAGGTTTAGAGGGGATTTGAGAAAGAACTTTTTCACTCAGAGGGTGGTTGGAGTCTGGAACTCACTGCCTGAAAGGGTTGTGGTGGCAGAAACCCTCACAACATTTAAGAAGCATTTGGATGTGCACTTGAAATGCCATAGCATACAAGGCTACGGGCCAAATGCTGGAATATGGGATTAGATTAGACAGGGCTTGATGGCCGGCGCGGACACGATGGGCCGAAGGGCCTCTATCCGTGCTGTATTACTCTATGACTCTATGACTCTAATAACGTGGCCACAATACGAGATCTGCTTCTGGAAAAACTCGCATTTGTGGCGATTAGCTCGGAGCCCATAATCCTTCAATCTAGTGAGCACCTGCTCCAGGTTGGCGAGGTGATCACTGTCATTTTTGCCCATGACCAGGATGTCGTCCAAATAACACTGGGTCCCTGGAATCCCTTGCAGGACTTGATCCATTGCCCTTTGCCAAATAGCCGGAGCTGATGCTACCCCGAACACCAGCCGATTGTATTGGTAGAGACCTTTATGAGTGTTGATCTTGAAGTACTATTTCGAGGCTTCTTCTACCTCCATTTGCAGGTACGCCTGGGCCAGATCAATCTTAGTGAAGCGTTTCCCTCCAGATAGCGAGGCGAAAATATCTTCAATCCGCGGAAGCGGATATTGTACAGTGTGAAGGACTGGGTTCACTGTCACCTTAAAGCCCCCACAGATGCGAACCTTCTTTGGTTCCCTAGGTGTATTACTCAACGACCTCTTCATTACAGGAACGATGGGTGTAGCCCACTCGCTCCAGTCCACTTTAGATAGCACTCCTGAATGTTCCAAACCTTCCAGCTCTGCTTCAACGGCTGGGCGGATCGCATAAGGTACCGGTCTGGCCTTAAAAAACTTTGGGCTTGCATTTTCCTCTATTTTGATTGTTGCTGTTATGCCTTTTAGTGTTCCGAGTCCCTCCTGGAACACTTCTTGTGCGTCAGTTAGCATTTTTGACAGTCGTCCCGGTGTGACGTCGTCATCCTTTTTGGCATCTACAGTCAGTGCTTGTATGGAATGCCAATCTAGCTGTATCTTCCGGATCCATTCACGCCCTAGTAGTGGCGGTCCTCCATCTGGCAATACATATATGTCCATTTTTGGTGTTTCCTTGCCGTTATATATCACGTTCACCCTTATTTTTCCTTTGGGATAGACTTTTTGCCCCGTGTACGTCTTCAAGACAATCTCTGTATCTCTCAAGGGTATATGTGAGAATAGCCGCTTGTAGTCCCTTTGGTTTATGACTGTTAGGGCTGATCCTGCGTCCAATTCCATTTTCACTTGGACTCCGTCTATCTTGAGCGTGACCCAGATAGTTTGGTGATCCTCCATTTTGATTACATTATGTAGTTTCAGACAACCCAGCTCCTTGCTTCCGGAGTCTGTATCACTTTTCTGTTCGTCTGAACTACTCTCCGTCCCCTTATGTACCTTTTTGTACTTCTCCTGTGGAGATTTCTTGCTGCTGGTTTTCTTCCCCGACCTGCAGACACTTGCTCTGTGTCCTACTTTTCCACACTGTCTGCACACTTGGTCCTTGAACCAACAGTCCTTGTGGTCGTGTGTTGTTTTGCCACAGCGATAACACTTCAGTGCTCCATATGACATTTCATTGGTGCCATATTCTTGCGATCTCCATTGTATCTCTGCAGCGCCCCGTGCGGCTGCTTCGTGTGATACTGCCATGCTGAAAGCCTTGTCCAGCGTAAGATCCTTTTCTGATAGAAGCCGTTTCTGGGTTCCTTCACTTTGAAGCCCACACACAAACTTGTCCCTTAAAGTATCTGCTAGTCCCGTTCCAAACTGGCAGTGTTTCGATAGTTTGCGCAGTTCCGTTAAATACTCAGCATTACTTTCGTCTTTATGCTGGTTCCTTTTGTGAAACTTAAATCTTTTGGCTATCAGCAGCGGTGTGGGGTTTAAGTGGTCCTGTAGGATTGCCACTATGCTTTCAAAATCCTTTTCCACTGGCTTCTCTGGGGCTATTAGGTTTCACAGTAAGCCGTACGTTTTTGCACCCATGGAATTCAACAATACCAGTGCTTTCCTGGCATCTGGCACTTCATTCGCCTTGCAGTACACTTCTACACGTTCTATATATGTTGCCCAATCTTCGACTTCATTGTCGAACGCTGTGACACTGCCACTCTTCTGCACCCTTGGGTGTGGTTAGACTGGCTAAAAATGGCTTCTCCCTTCTTCTCCGCTGGCTCAAAATGGCGTCCCCCGCAGACGCTGCTCAGCCCTTGAAACCCCGGCCACGCTCTGCGCGTTTTCCCTTCTCTCGTTGACGCCGCTCGGTCTTCAACCCCGGCTGCGCCCTGTGCGCTTCACCCTCTCTCTTACCCCGTCGACGCTGCTCGGCCTTTTTGTGTGCCGTCGATTGGCTCCAGCCGCTGCCGTCTGGGAAGGGTCTGCGCCGTACCTGCTGCCAGCCCGCTGTACTGGATTGTCTCGACTGGGAAACCAAGCCCAGCTCTCCACAGCCTCCTCTGCGATGTTCAAGTCCTCTCCGGATGGTCGACGCCCGCACTGGTGGAATCGGCCTTCTTTTACAGAATTGCAGGTAGGTTCGAATCAACTCATCACCACTGTTGAATCTGTGAATGTTAATGTATGGTATTCTTCAATAAATCGACAGAGACTGCAGAGGAACAATTAACAGGTGTTTACTGGATGCAGGTTACTCAAAAACTAAAGTACAGATCCCTACTCAGGGTTTATATACCAGTGTGGTCACTGCCGGTACTACAGTATACAGGAGCTGTAAAAAGTAGTTCTCCCCTTAAAGGTACATACACTACACCCTCCAATCCATGGGTACTGTTCCAGAGTCTATCGAGTTCTGGAAGATGACCAGCAATGCATCTACTATTTCTAGGGCCAGTTCCTTAAGTACCCTGGGATGTAGATTATCAGACCCTGGGGATTTATCGGCCTTCAGTCCCATCAATTTTCCTAACACCATTTCCCTACAAATACTGATTTCTTTCAGTTCCTCCCTTTCATCAGACCCTATGTTCCCCGACATCTCTGGGAGGTTATTTGTGTCCTCCTTTGTGAAGACAGAACCAAAGTATGAATTTAGTTGGTCTGCCATTTCTTTGTTTCCCATTATAAATTCCCCTGATTCTAACTGCAAGGGAACTACGCTTGACTTCACCAATCTTTTTCTCTTCACATATCTATAAAAGCTTTTACAGTCAGTTTTTATGTTCTCTGCTAGCTTACTCTCATATTCTATTTTCCCTTTCTTAATTAATCCCTTTGTCCTCCTTTGTTGAATCCTAAACTGCTCCCAATCCTCAGGATTATTGCTTTTTCTGGCCAATTTATATGTCATCTCCTTGGATCTTATGCTATCCCTAATTTCCCTTGTTAGCCACGGTTGAGTCACCTTTTTTGTTTTATTTTTATGCCAAACTGGGATGAACAAATTCTGTAGCTCATCCATTCGGTCTTTGAATGTTTGCCATTGCCTATCCACCGTCAACCCTTTGAGTGCCATTCTCCAATCAATCCTACCCAACTCGCTCCTCAGACCATCGTAGTTTCCTTTATTTAAATTGAGGACCCTAGTCTCTGAGTCAACTACTTCATTCTCCATCTTAATGAAGAATTCGATCATATTATGATCGCTCTGACCCAAGGGGCCTCGTACAACAAGATTGCTAATTAATCCTTTCTCGTTACATAATACCCAGTCTAAGATGGCCTGATCTCTGGTTGGTTCCTCGACATATTGGTCCAGGAAACCATCCCGTAAACACTCCAGGAATTCCTCCTCCACAGTATTGTTACTAATTTGGTTGGCCCAATCTATATGTAGATTAAAGTCACCCATGATGACTGCTGTGCCCTTATTGCACGCTTCTTTAATTTCCCTTTTCATGCCATCCCCAACCTCCACCTTACTGTTGGGAGGTCTATATACCACTCCTACTAATGTTTTTTTCCCCTTAGTATTGCTCAATTCTACCCATACAGATTCCACATCATCAGAGCTAATATCCTTCATTACAATTGTATTAATCCCTTCTTTAACCAGTAATGCTACCCCATCTCCCTTTCCTTTTTGCCTATCTTTCCTGAATATCGAATACCCCTGGATGTTGAGTTTCCAGTCTTGGCCATCCTTGAGCCACGTTTCCGTAATCCCAACCAAATCATATTCGTTTACCTCTATTTGCGCAGCCAATTCGTCCACCTTATTACAAATGCTCCTCGCATTAAGACACAAAGGCTTCAGGCTTGTTTTTTCAACGCTCTTAGACCTATTAGAATTATTATTTACTGTGGCCACGTTTGATTTAAACTGTTGATTTCTCTGACTGCCACTTTTGTTTTTCTCCTTCCTATCTTTTGCTTTTATCCCTGTTTCCCTTTCCTCTGTCTCCCTGCTCAGGTTCCCAACCCCCTGCCATTTTAGTTGTAATATTTAAAAAGTTGTAATATTTTGAAAGTGGTAATATTTTGAAAAATGTAATATTTTGAAAGTGGTAATATTTTGAAATTCATAATATTTTGGAAAATTGTAATATTTTGAAAAGTTGTAATATTTAGAAAGTGGTAATATTTTGAAAAGTTTTAATATTTAGAAAGTTGAAATAATTTGAAAAGTTGTAAAATTTAGAAAGTTGTAATATTTTGAAAGTGGTAATATTTTGAAATTCATAATATTTTGGAAAATTGTAATATTTTGAAAAGTTGTAATATTTAGAAAGTGGTAATATTTTGAAAAGTTTTAATATTTAGAAAGTTGAAATAATTTGAAAAGTTGTAAAATTTAGAAAGTTGTAATATTTTGAAAGTGTTAAGATTGTGAAAATTGTAATATTTTGAAAAGTGGTAATATTTTGAAAAGTTGTAATATTTAGAAAGTTGTATTATTTTGAAAAGTTGTAATTTTTACAAATTTTAATATTTTGAAAGTGGTAATATTTTGAAAGTTGTAATATTTAGAAAGTTGTAATATTTTGAAAAGTTTTAATATTTTGAAAAGTTGTAAAATTTAGAAAGTTGTAATATTTTGAAAGTGTTAAGATTGTGAAAATTGTAATATTTTGAAAAGTGGTAATATTTTGAAAAGTTGTAATTTTTACAAATTTGTAATATTTTGAAAGTGGTAATATTTTGAAAAGTTGTAATAGTTTGAAAGCTGTAATATTTTGAAAATGGTGATATTTAGGAAGTTGTAATATTTAGAAAAGTTGTAATATTTAGAAAGTTGTAACATTTTGAAATGTAATATTTAGAAAGCTGTAATATTTAGAAAAGTTGTAATATTTAGAAAGTTGTAATATTTAGAGAAGTTTAATATTTAGAAAGTTGTAATATTTAGAAAAGTTGTAATATTTAGAATGTTGTAATATTTTGAAAAGTTGTAATATTCAGATAGTTGTAAAAATTTGAAAAGTTGATTTATTTTGAAAGTGGTAATATTTTGAAATTTGTGATATTTATAAGGCTGTAATATTTTGAACAGTTGTAATAGTTAGGAAGTTGTAATATTTGGAAAGGTTGTAATATTCAGAAAGTGGTAATATTTTGAAAATTTGTAACATTTAGAAAGTTGTAATATTTTGAATAGTTGTAATATTTAAAAAGTTGTAATATTTAGAAAATGGTAATATTTTGAAAAGTTGTAATTTATAGGAAGTTATAATTTTTAGAAATTTGTAATATTTAGAAAGTGGTAATATTTTGAAAAATTTAATATTTTGAAAATGGTAATATTTTGAAATTCTTAATATTTTGGAAAGTTGTAATATTTTGAAAAATTGTAATATTTAGGAAGTTGTAATATTTTGAAAGTTTGTAATATTTAGAAAGTGGTAATATTTTGAAAAGTAATATTGTGAAAAGTTGAAATAATTTGAAAAGTTGTAAAATTTAGAAAGTTGTAATATTTTGAAAGTGTTAAGATTGTGAAAATTGTAATATTTTGAAAAGTGGTAATATTTTGAAAAGTTGTAATATTTAGAAAGTTGTAATATTTTGAAAATCTGTAATTTTTAGAAATTTGTAATATTTTGAAAGTGGTAATATTTTGAAAGTGGTAATATTTTAAAAAGCTGTAATATTTTGAAAGTGGTTGTATTTAGAAAGTTGTAATTTTTACAAATTTGTAATATTTTGAAAGTGGTAATATTTTGAAAAGTTGTAATATTTAGAAAGCTGTAATATTTTGAAACGTAATAAAAACACAGCATCAGTTTCCATATGTACGCTGATGACACCCAGCTCTATCTCACTACTTCTCTCGACACCTCCATGGTGTCTAAATTTTCAGACTGCGATATAGGTAAGAAACGGGATGAGGTCCTAAAAGCTGAATATAGGGAGTTAGGAGGTAAATTAAAAAATAGGACCTCAAACGTAGTAATCTCAGGATTGCTACCAGTGCCACGTGCTAGTCAGAGTAGAAATAGAAGGATATTTCAGATGAATATGTGACTAGAGGAATGGTGCAAGGGGGAGGGATTCAAATTCCTGGGCCATTGGAACTGGTTCTGGGGGAGGTGGGACCAGTACAAAATGCACGGTTTGCACCTGGGCAGGACCTGGACCGATGTCCTAGGGGGAGTGTTTGCTCGTGCTGTTGGGGAGGGTTTAAACTAAAATGGCAGGGGTTGGGAACCTGTGCAAGGAGACAGAGGAACGGGAAGCAAGGATAGAAACAAAAGACAGGAAGAAGAAAAGCAAAAGTGGAAGGCAGAGAAATCAAGGGTGTAAATCAAACAGGGCCACAGTAAATAAGAATTCTAAAAGGACTAGGGGAAAAATTCAGTTGGTAGCGCCAATCATTAGTGCCTTAAGAGGGCGCTAAGTAGGGCACAAACCAACTAGCGCCTGGGCGCGGCAATATCAGCACCTCTCGCGAAATTGACCGGACATTTTGCGGCGGCGCTAAACACTACCGCCCCGATCTCCTGCGCCGGCAGATCGTGACGTCAATCGAGTGCGCAACACCCCGGTAGCACCCCAGACTGGAAATTGAGTGGCGCCCCCTGCCTTAATGCCTGCCGCTAGCAACAACAGGTTGAGGGGAGCGTTTTGCAGTCGGGAAGGGACTGGGGAGCGCTATTTAAAGGCGACCGCTTCCTGCCTTTTTTTGTTGGTGACATTTTTGCACCATGCATTCTGAGAGCGAGAGAGAGGCTTCTGGAGAGATTCTACACTGTGTGAAGGAGTTTTGGATACTGAGCAGCACTTTGCAGGTTCATTTTGATTTGCCCTTGTATCGATTTAGAAGAGACTGTGGGGGCTGCACTCTGAGCTCTTTCCCTGGGCCTCTCCATTGTTCTTTCCAGCAGATTTGATGTACAGACCTCTCCAGTCCGAGATTCAAGGCTGCAATGAGCAGGATGTGGATGGAGACCAAGATAAACCCTCCCCTTTAAGATAAAACAGAAAATGCTGGAGAAACTCAGCAGGTCAAGCAGCATCTGTGAAGAGAGAAACAGAGTTAACGTTTCAGATCGATGACCATTCGTCAGAACACCCCTTTAAGAATTGGCCGGTGCCAGTGTCTCTGTGTTCCATTGCTGACTGAAATCACATGAGCTTCGCCAGCGCTCTGAGGTAGTGCCTCGCTCCTTGGCTTTTGCACCTTAAGACAGATGTGAAGCGCCTGATTTAGTGCTCCAATCACCTCCAGGGGTGATAAAAGCCAAGTTTGCAGTTGGAGGCGATAATTAGCGCCAGGCGCTAATCTTTGCGCCCGGCCGATAATTGCGCCCCAAATGGGACGATACCGAATTTCTCCCCCTAAGAGTGCTAAAAAATCAAGCCTAAAAGCTTTGGCTTAGAAATTCGGTGGCTTGGGGCGCCAAGCTCGCCTGGGCGCCGGAATTACCGCTCCGGACGGAGCCACTTGCGCCAGCCCGATATTCAGTTTGAGCGCCCCAAACAGAAGCGGGGCGCTGCTCGAGGCGCCCCGCATCCCTCTTGGGGCGCTGCAACTGAATATCGCAGCACAACGTGCCGCAGCACCACAGGCTGCGGCATGGCACGCTGCGGTACTGCAGGCCTTCCACCCCGTCTTAAAGGGGAGGGGCCTGCACCAGCGTGATCGGAGATCGCGAGTGCCGGCAAAAGAGCCCGGCACCGAGGAGAAGTGCCGGGCTCTTGGGACACAGCCAGCACTGCCTGGGGGGGGGGGGGGGTTCAGGAGGCCGGGGATGGCGGCGCGAGGAGGTGCTGGCAGGCGGTCAGCAAAAAAAATGGCCGCCCTGTACCTCCCCTTTAATTAGCGCCACTACTGCCGCAGGTAGGACCCCTGAACCGGTCACAAATTGCGGCCGGCGCTACAGGGGGGGTGCGACTAAATATCGCGTTCGGGGCGGTAGCGGGGCGCTGCGCACACCGATGATGTCATCGGTGGTGGCGCAGCGCTGCAGGCTAACGCCGCCATTAGTGCCCCGCTAAATTTCGCGGGAGGCGTGGCCAGTGGCGCTAAAACCACTAAGTGCCCTCTTTGGGCGCTAACCGGTGGCGCAGCCCACCGAATTTCTAGGCCTTTGTGTCTTAATGCGAGGAGCATTCGTAATAAGGTGGGTGAATTAGCTGCGCAAATAGATGTAAACGGATATGATATAATTGGGATTACGGAGACATGGCTCCAGGGTGACCAAGACTGGGAATTTAACATCCAGGGGTATTCAATATTCAGGAAGGACAGGAAAAAAGGAAAAGGAGGTGGGGTTGCATTGCTGGTTAAAGAGGAGATTAACACAATAGTAAGGAAGGATATTAGCTCTGATGATGTGGAATCTGTATGGGCAGAGCTGAGAAATACCAAGGGGCAGAAAACGTTAGTGGGAGTTGTATACAGACCCCCAAACAGTAATGCTGAGGTTGGGAATGGCATCAAATGGGAAATTAGAGATGCGTGCAATAAGGGCACAGCAGTTATCATGGGTGACTTTAATCTACATATAGTTTGGGCTAACCAAATTAGTAACAATACTGTGGAGGAGGAATTCCTGGAGTGTATACGGGATGGTTTCCTGGACCAATATGTCGAGGAACCAACTAGAGATCAGGCTATCTTAGACTGGGTATTATGTAATGAGAAAGGATTAATTAGCAATCTTGTTGTGCGAGGCCCCTTGGGGCGGAGCGATCATAATATGGTCGAATTCTTCATTAAAATGGAGAGTGAAGTAGTTGACTCAGAGACTAGGGTCCTGAATTTAAATAAAGGAAACTACGATGGTATGAGGCACGAGTTGGCTAGGATGTTTTGAAAAGTGGTAATATTTTGAAAAGTTGTAATATTTAGAAATTTGTAATATTTTGAAAAGCTGCAATATTTAGAAAGTTGTAATATTTTGAAAAGTTGTAATAAAAACACAGCGTCAGTTTCCACATGTATGCTGATGACACCCAGCTCTACCTCACTGCCTCTTCTCTCGACCCCTCCACGGTGTCTAAATTGTCAGACTGCTTGTCCGACATACAGTTCTGGATGAGCAAAAATTTTCTCCAATTAAATATTGGGAAAACTGAAGCCATTTTTTTCAATCCCCGCCACAAACTCCGTTCCCTAGCCACTGACTCCATCCCTCTCCCTAACATCTGTCTGAGGCTGAACCACACTGTTCGCAACCTTGGTGTCATATTTGACCCGGAAATGAGTTTCCGACCACATATCCGCAGCATAACAAAGACCGCCTACTTCCACCTCCGTAACATCGCCCGCCTCCGCCCTTGCCTCAGCTCATCGACTGCTGAAACCCGTATCCTCGCCTTTGTTACCTCTAGACTTGACTATTCCAACGCACTCCTGGCTGGCCTCCCACATTCCACCCTACGTAAACTTGAGGGCATCCAAAACTCGGCTGTCCGTGTCCTAACTCGCACCAAGTCCCGTTCACCCATCACCCCCTGTGCTCGCTGACCCACATTGGCTCCCGGTTAAGCAGTGCCTCAATTTCAAAATTCTCATCCTTGTTTTCGAATCCCTCCATGGCCTCGCCCCTCCCTATCTCTGTAATCTCCTTCAGCCCCACAACTCCCCGAGATATCTGCGCTCCTCTAATTCTGACCTCTTGAGGATCCCTGATTATAATCGCTCAACCTTTGGCGGCCGTGCCTTCTGTTGCCTGGGCCCTAAACCTGGAATTCCCTGCCTAAACCTCTCCGCCTCGCTACCTCTCTCTCCTCCTTTAAGACGCTGTGTAAAACCTACCTCTTTGACCGAGCTTTTGATCACCTGCCCTAATTTCTCCTTGTGTGGCTCGGTGTCAAATTTTTTGTCTTAAAATACTCCTGTGCAGCGCCTTGGGATGTTTTACTATGTTAAAGGCGCTATATAAATCAAGTTGTTGTTGTTATTTAGAAATTTGTAATATTTTGAAAGTGGTAAGGTTTTGAAAGTTGTAATATTTTGAAAAGTAATATTTTGAAAAGTTTTAATATTTAGAAAGTTGTAATATTTTGAAAATGGTAAGATTTAGAAAGATGTAATATTTTGAAAGCTGTAATATTTTGAAAAGTTGTAATATTTTTAAAGTGGTAATATTTAGAAAGTTTTAATTTTTGAAAGTTGTAATATTTTGAAAGTGGTAATGTTTAGAATAGTTCTAATTTTTAGAAAGTTGTAATATTTAGAAAGTTGTAATATTGTGAAAAGTTGTAATTTTTAGAAAGTTATAATATTTAGAAAGTTGTAATACTTTGAAAGTTGCAATATTTTGAAAAGTTGTAGGGGGAGAAACTCAGTATCGCCCCGTTTGGGGCGCGATTATCGGCCAGGCGCAAAGTTTAGCGCCTGGCGCTAATTATCGCCTCCGACTGCAAACTTGGCTATTATCGCCCCTGGAGGTGATTGGAGCACTAAATCAGGCACTGCACACCTGTCTTAAGGCACAAAGGCTCAGAGCGCGGGCGCAGCGCAGGTGCTGTCAGTTAGCGATGGAACACAGACACACTGGCGCCGGACAATTCTTAAAGGGGAGGGTCGATCTTGCTCTCCAGCCACACCCTGCTCATTGCAGCCTTGAATCTCGGCCTGGACAGACCTGTGGCTAAATCTTGCAGCCAAAGACTATGGAGAGGGCCAGGGAGCGAGCACAGTGCTTCAGCGAGCGGGCCTTGGAGGGTCTGGTTGGCGCGGTGGAGCGCAGAAGATCTGTAGTCTACACTGTGAGTGGCAGGAGGCCTTTGCCGCGCGACTACAGAAGAGTGTGGAGGGAAATAACAACAGAAAATGCTGGAAAAACTCAGCAGGTCAGGCAACATCCGTGGAGAGAAATTTGAGTTGACGTTTCGGGTCGAACCCTTCTTCAAAACTGGAAAGAAAAGAAAATAGATCGAAGGCAGGGCTGCGATCGGACAAAAGAAGTGAAAGAAACAAAAGAGCTAGATGAAGGGGTGTTTGGGGCCCTGGACAGTGGGAAGGGGGGAGGTATAGATGTAACACCTGCCCCTATACCGCCCCCCTTCCCACTGTCCAGGGCCCCAAACACCCCTTCCAGGTGAAACAGCAATTTACTTGTACTTCTCTCCGCGGATGTTGCCTGACCTGCTGAGTTTTTTAAGCATTTTCTGTTGTTATTTCGGATTTCCAACATCTGCAGTATTTTGCTATCGTAAGAGTGTGGATGGAGGTGGCTCAGCACGTCTCCTCCAGGAGCGTGGTGACCAGGACCCATATACAATGTCGCAAAAAGTTCAACGACCTCACTCGGGTCGTCAGGGTGAGTGGCTTTTTTTCAAAAGCTCTCCATCCCTCCATCTCAACCTCACTCTATGGCCAGAGGGTCTTAAAACCCCAATGTCCAACACTCATCCAACACCTATGGCCCTCTCATGAAACACACATGCACTGATGTGCCTTCAATAACTCAAAGACAAGGAATTTAAAGGATTCAACTAAGGCTTTTAATCACTAAGAACATAGCAGCATAGCAGGTCTTCCCACATCGGGTTCATCTGGTAGTGAGTGACTCATACAGCTCCTGAGACCTTTATATGGCAAAAGACAGGGGCGTAGCCAATACACACAATAGGAACAAGAGGGTGTGGTTCACACAATACAAGCAGGTAAAATACAAGCAGGTCTGATGAAGGCATATTTCATCACATGCATATTCCACACTTTGCATACATTAAGGGCTATTCAATTTTGGGAGGCACATCAGGCAAGACCATGGCTGCATACAGTAAGGGCTATTCACCTATGGGAGGCACATCAGGCAAGATCATGGCTGTACTATATTTACTCAGACGCCATCCTTTTTCTTGCAGGCCAAGCTATCTCATAATAGGAGGCAGCAGCAATGGACGGGTGGAGGGCGGCCTCAGCTTCAACCCCTCAGCGATCTTGAGGGGCGCGTCCACAGGATTGTGGCAAGCCAGGTGATCGGTCCCATCACCCCTGGAGAGGCTGACCCCGTTGGTAAGGTCATCAGCTTTCTCTTCTCTCTCATTCCACTTGTCCCTCACAACACCAGCCTTTGACACTTTCAATCCAATTTACTAAATCGCTGCACTCCTTCCTCCCTTACTGCCACCCTGTCCTCACGCTAAAGCCACTCTTTTACCTCCCTGCTTAAAGATGGTGATTCACTAGGTGAGGAGACTGGCCCTCAAGCTGCCAGTGGGAGTGAAGCCGCAGGCGAGGAGGAAGAGGAAGCCGGAGCCTCAGCGCCACCCTCTACCGAGGCAGCCCATGCCCACACTGGGAGCACGCCTTCCCTGGAGGGGAGTAGGGGGGAAGGGTCTGATGAGGGTGAAGCTCCAAGACCCAGCAGGCTGCAGAAACGCGATGGGGTAGGGAAGCTCGGGGGCCAGCTCCCTGGAGGGAGAGTAGGCCAGCGAGTCCTGCAGCGCTGGACGTAGAGGAGGAGCGGCCCATCGCTGAAATGAACACCCAGGCGGTGAACATGCACACTGAGCTCATGGGTGCAGTGGGAAGGGTGCCCGAAAGGATTGATGGACTGGCAAGGAGTGTGGAGCACTCCGTTGCAGCACAGGCAGACACAACACAGCTGTGCTCCAGCAGATTGCTCCGGATGCTGAAGTGCTGCCCCGTGGGAGTGCCAGTGTGTCGGTCGAGCAGGGAGTTGCTGTCCTCTCTCAAGATGACAGCATTTCTGCTGCCACCACTGTCACTTCCCCACTGCACTTGCCACCGCCTCTAGCCCAGACTGCTGCCGCCCATGCAGAGTTGGTGCAGTCTGCAGCCGGGCCCTCCAGGCCCAGAGCTGGTCGAGGCCGTCCTTCAAGGGCAACTGCAGTCTCAGGTTCTGACAATCAGCAGCCTTCCGCCAGCCTTGCTGCAGCCACTGGGGCCCCATTACGGAGGAGCAGTAGGGTGGGAAGGGGGGAAGTGCGCAAGGGCAAAAATAGGAGGTGTGACGAAATGTTGGTCAATTTTTTATTGAAGGCCGAGGTTCGTGTTCAAACTTTTGTTTAGTGTTTTGGACATTATCTCCAGGTTGTGAGAATCAGTTATGTTAATGAATGATTTTTTGTGTTTGTTTCTATTAGTTTGTCATGAAGAAATGACACACACACAGTTTGTAAAATAAAAAAGTTTTTGTATTCAAAGTGTACATGTTTGGTCTTTGGAATCATTGCTGCCTTGGCCGGCTTAGGGGTTGCGGGTTGGTTTCATTCATGTTGTTCTCCATGGCAGAAGCCATTTCCTCAGCAGGGGCCTAGAAGCGGCTTGTTATCAGCCGTTGACGGACGGCTCTTGCAGTTTCAACATTGTGGGCCTCCCTCCCGCCTTGGTGCTGCTGCTGATCATCCTCCTCCTCTTCCTCCTCCTCCTCCAGTGGTGCTCCAAGGCCTGGTGGCATTGGCTGGGGCCTGAGGATTGCCAGGTTATGCAGCATGCAGCACACAACTATGAAGAGGGAGACTCGCTCAGGCGAGTACTGCAGGGCTCCTCCTGAGTGGTCCAGACAGCGGAACCATTGCTTGAGCACGCCGATCGTCTGCTCAATTATGTTCCTGGTGGCAATATGGCTCTCGTTGTACCGCAGCTCGGCAGGGGTGTTGGGGTTACGGAGCGGTGTCATCAACCAGGTGCACAGTGGATAACCCTTGTCCCCGAGGAGGCTGATGCGGTGCCTGGAAAAGTTCTGGCATAGCAGTCTGGCGCAGGACGAAAGCATCGTGGCTGCTGCCAGGATAGCAGGCATTGGTCACAGACTAACTGGACGTTTAAGGAGTGGAACCCTTTGCGGTTTCGGAAAACCTCTGCATTCTCATGCGGGGCCCGCATTGCCACATGCGTGCAGTCAATGGCGCCCTGCACCATGGGGAAGCCCGCTATCCTCGCAAAGCCCAATGTGCGTTCATGCTGTTTGACCCGGGTCATCGGGAAAGAGATGTATTGGCGTCTCCTTTTATAGAGGGCATTTGTGACCTGCCAGATACAGCAATGGACCACGAACTGGGAGTTATTGACAATGTCCCCAGTAGCTGCTTGAAAGGAGCCAGTGGTATAAAAGTTCAGAGCCACTGTGACCTTCACTGCCACCGACAGAGACGTCCTGGTCCTCAGTTGAGGCTGCAGATCTGGCTGCAGCAGGTGGCAGAGCTCAGTGACCACCTCCTTGCTGAAGCGCAGCCTGTGCAGACACTGCTCCTCAGACAAATGAATGTAGGAGAATTGCTCCCGGAATACCCTGGGAGGGTAAGGTCTCCTGTACAGAGGCCTGTTGGCCCTCCTCCATCTGGCCATGATTGCCACTCTCTCTCTGCATCTCTGTTGCCTCCGAATCTGCTGGCGCAGGACGATGCCCCGAGTCAGTGCAGCTCCCATAATCTCTTGGTAATCAAAGTAATGAAGGTCAAATCCAAAAGTATCTGCAAAGTGATGCTCAGTAGCCAAAACTACTTCACACAGCGCTGACTCTATGCTGATGTCTCTCTCTCTTTCTCAGAATCTCGCTCTCTGTCAGAATGAGTGGTGCAAAAATGTCTACCACAGAAAAAGCCAGGAAGAGGCCGCCTTTAAATAGCGCCCCCCGAGCCCCACACCGACTGGGAAACGTTCCAGTCTCCCTGTCGTTGCTTGCGCCAGGCGGAAAGGGAGGGGGGCGCCACTCAATATCCGGTCCGGGGTGCCACAAGGGCGTTGCACGCCCGAATGACGTCACGATCTGCCGGCGCAGGAGATCGTGGCGGTAGTGTTTAGCGCCGCCACAAAATGTCTGGTCAATTTCACGAGCGGCGCAGACATCGCCGCGCCCGGGCGCTAGTTGCTTTGCGCCCCATTAGCACCCTCTTATGGCGCTAACGGGAGGTGCAAACAAACCGAATTTTTCCCCCATAATATTTTGAAAATGTCATATTTGAAAGTTGCAATATTTTGAAAGTGGTAATATTTAGAAATGTAATATTTAGAAAGTTATAATATTTTGAAAATGTAATATTTTGAAAAGTTGTAATATTTTGAAAGCTGTAATATTTAGAAAGATTTAATATTTAGAAAGTTGTAATATTTTGAAAGTGGTATTATTTTGAAAGTTGTAATAGTTCAAAACTGGTAATATTAAAAAAGTTGTAATATTTAGAAAGTTGTAATATTTTGAAAAGTTGTAATATTTTGCAAAGTTGTAATATTTAGAAAAGTTGTAATATTTAGAAAGTTGTAATATTTTGCAAGTGGTAAAATTTTGAAAGTTGTAATATTTTGAAACTGTTAATATTTAGAAAGTTGTAATATTTTGAAAAGTTGTAATATTTTGAAAAGTTGTAATATTTTGAAAATGTCATTTTGAAAAGTTGTAATATTTTGAAAGTTGTAATATTTGGAAAAGTTGCAATATTTAGAAAGTTGTAATATTTTGAAAAGTAATATTTTGAAAATGTAATATTTTGAAAAGTTGTAATATTTTGAAAGTTGTAATACTTGGAAAAGTTTTAATATTTAGAAAGTTGTAATATTTAGAAAGTTGAAATATTTTGAAAGTTGTAATATTTAGAAAGTTGTAATATTTAGAAAGTTGTAATATTTTGAAAAATTATAATATTTTGAAAGTTGTAATATTTTGAAAGTGATAATATTTTGAAAAGTTGCCATATTTTTTAATTGGTAATATTTATAAAGTTGTAATATTTTGAAAGTTGCAATATTTTGAAAATATAATATTAGAAAATTTGAAATATTTAGAAATTTGTAATATTTTGAAAAGTAATGTTTTGAAAGTAGTAATATTTTGAAAAGTTGAAATATTTTGAAAGTGGTAATATTTTGAAAACTGGTAAGATTTATAAAGTTGTAATATTTAGAAAGTTGTAATATTTTGAAAGTGGTAATATTTTGAAAGTTGTAATATTTAGAAAGTAGTAATATTTTGAAAAATTGTAATATTTTGAAAGTGGTAGTATTTAGAAAGTAGTAATATTTTGAAAAATTGTAATATTTTGAAAGTGGTAATATTTTGAAAGTTGTAATATTTAGAAAGTAGTAATATTTTGGAAAATTGTAATATTTTGAAAGTGGTAATATTTTGAAAGTTGTAATATTTAGAAAGTAGTAATATTTTGAAAAATTGTAATATTTTGAAAGTGGTAATATTTTGAAAGCTGTGATATTTAGAAAGTTGTAATATTTTGAAAAGTTGTAGTATTTTTAAATTGGTAATATTTATAAAGTTTTAATATTTTGAAAGTTGTAATATTTTGAAAGTGGTAATATTTTGAAAAGTGGGAAGATTTTGAAAGTTGTAATATTTAGAAAGTTGTAGCATTTTGAAAGTGGTAATGTTTTGAAAAGTTGCAATATTTTTAAATTGGTAATATTTATAAAGTTTTAATATTTTGAAAGCTGTAATATTTTGAAAGTGGTAATATTTTGAAAAGTTTTAATTTTTAGAGAGTTGTAATATTTCAAAAGTTGCAATATTTTGTAGTGGTAATATTTAGAAAGTTGTAATATTTTGAAAATGTAATATTTTGAAAGTGGTAATATTAGAAAATTTGAAATATTTTGAAAATGTAACATTTTGAAAAGTTGTAATATTTTGAAATTTGTAATATTTAGAAAGATTTATTTTTTAGACATTTTTAATATTTTGAAATTTGTATTATTTTGAGAGGTAATATTTTGAAAAGTTGTAATTTTTAGATGGTTGTAATATTTTGCAAGTGGTAACATTTTGAAAAGTTGCAATATTTAGAAAGTTGTAATATTTGAAAAGTTGTAATATTTTGAAAGTTGTAATATTTTGAAAAGTTTTAATTTTTAAAAAGTTGTAATATTTAGAAAGTTACAATATTTTGAAGTGGTAATATTTAGAAAGTTGTAATATTTTGAAAATGTAATATTTTGAAAGTTGCAGTATTTTGAAAGTGGTAATATTAGAAAATTTGAAATGTTTAGAATTTTGTAATATTTAGAAAAGTAATATTTTGAAAATGTAATATTTTGAAAAGTTGTATTATTTTGAAATTTGTAATATTTAGAAAGATTTACTTTTTAGACATTTTTAATATTTTGAATGTTGTAATGTTTAGTAAGAGGCAATATTTTGAAAAGTTGTAATTTTTAGAAAGTTGTAATATTTGAAAAGTTGTAATATTTTGAAGGTTGTAATATTTTGAAAGTGGTAATATTTAGAAAGTACAGGAAACTTTCGATTAACCGGCCCCTAAATAACCGGAACGCTCTATCCACCGGCAATATTCAGGAGTCAGTTCAGATAACTTTTATTACTTTTTTTTTAACTCCATTTGGTGCTGTGCAAGGGTGTAGCTTCGGCTGTTGCTAAGCTACAGAGACGCTTGGAACTTGTGGCCATTGTTCTGAACCTGTTGCTAAGCAACAGGGTTTGTTGCTTTATACGGAGCTCTGAGCTCTGTATCTTTTACTATAGCGTTCGGTTATCCGGAATTGTTGATGAACCGGCAACACATCGGTCCCGTCCGTGCCGGATACCAGAAAGTTTCCTGTAGTAATATTTTGAAAAGGTGTAGGCCCAGAAATTTGGGTCGGGGGCTTCCCGCGGGTGCAAGCCCCCGACCTGCACTTACCTAGTGCGCCGGCCGTTGAGCTGTGGGCCCGCGTGGGATTCATTTCCTGGGCCTCCTCCAACTGTCGCCGCACAGTGCTTGCGTATCCCAGGGGCGCATTTAGTTCGATGCGTCCCTTGGGATCACGTGGGCCATGGAGAGCCAATGGTAGCAGGGAATGCTTCATTCATAAGTTTGACAGGAAGAGCTGTCAAACCTATAAATACTATAAGCCCCAAAACATCACTAAAGCCTCAAATAATTTTTTTTTTAAATCACATTTTTAAAATAAACTATAAATTACATGAAATAACTATTTTGAACAATAATTTAAATTTTTGAAAAAATTAATTACATTTTCTAACAGGGCTAAAAATAAACTTACTTTTCTTTAAAGTATTTAAAAATAATAAGCCTGTGGAAAAAATGTTTTAATTTTAGTTAATTCACCACTTACCTTGTAAAAAGCAGGCCTTGCGACTGCTTTTTACATGTGTAGCTCCTGGAGACTTACCCTCCCGGAGGAACCTGTAAAAAAACGTAAGTTCGATGCGCACGCGCTGCCTCTCCTGCGCACGCGTTCCACCTCTTAACCCCTTCTTTCAGGGGAACGGAAGTGCCGGTTTCCCATGCATCCGCAGTGCATGCACGAAACCGGCACTTCCATTGGGCTTACGGGTGAGTACCCCGTGCACACTCACCCGTGGAGACCCGAATTTCTGGGCCGTAATATTTACAAAGTTGGTATAGAAACATGGAAACATAGAAAAATAGGAGCAGGAGTCGGCCATTCGGTCCTTCGAGCCTGCTCCGCCATTCAATATGATCATGGCTGATCCTCTATTATGTTCCCGCTCTCTCCCCATACCCCTTGATGCCTTTTGTGCCTAGAAATCTGTCTATCTTCCTATCCAGCCTTCTGTGGTAGAGAATTCCACAGGTTCACCACCCTCTGAGTGAACAAATTTCTCCTCATCTCAGTCCTAAATGTCCTATCCCGTATCCTGAGACTGTGACCCCTCATTCTAGACCCTCCAGCCAGGGGAAACATCCTCCCTGCACCCAGTCTGTCTAGCCCTGTCAGAATTTTATACGTTTCAATGAGATCCCCTCTCATTCTTCTAAACTCTAGTGAATACAGGCCTAGTCGACCCAATCTCTCCTCATACGACAGTCCTGCCATCCCAGGAATCAGTCTGGTGAACCTTCGCTGCACTTCCTCTATGGCAGGTGTGGTGTATGTAACCTGTTCCACCTTAAGAGAACTTAAGCCTGTTCCACCTTAAGAGATGTACTACTTTCTCTGGCTGCTGTATATGTAATACCAGTGGTGACCACCGGTATATAAGCACTGTGTAGTAAGATTGTATTTCATATAGTCCTGACCTCCAACCAGTAAAGACCTGCTGAACTTTAATCTTGTAGTCTGTGTGTTATTAATTACAACTAGAACACACAGACTTTACAGTGGCGACGAGTCAGATTCTTACCCTGCGGCAGTTATATCCACTGCGGCTTCGTCCACAGAACGGACGTCGAAGAGAGGCTTCCACCCTCATCACCCTGCTGGAAGACACGTCGCGCGGCAGACATCGAGAAACCAGAGTGCAGAAGACATCCTGAACTCGAAGCCTCCATCAGCGGCTGTCAGCTATCTTCTTTCTACCTCGGTAGTGGGTAAGCCGGGCAGCGATGCGACCAGAAAATCGGCCGCGTTGGCTGTACAGACAGGGAGGGAAGACGGAGGAATAAGGGCGGTGAGATTGATCGCGACCGGAGATAAGGGCCGGGCCGCATTCGGGCCGAAAGGCGCAGCGCGGGGACATCGATCGCGGCTGGTGATAAGGGCCGGGCCGCATTCGGGCTAAAAAGGCGCAGCGTCTGGGGGCAACTGAAGGCGCGAGAGCCGCAGTGAAGCGGAGACAGTGTCGGGGGAAGGGTGAAGACCGCCAAGCGCGGGAAAACCGCCATTTTGTAGGCGGAGGACGAAGACAAGAGCGCGGAAGCCGCCATCTTGGATAAAAATTAAAATAAATTAAATTGCAACGATGCCTAAACATGGGAACATTAATACCTTTGATAGCGACATCGAAGATTGGGCTATGTATGTAGAACGCATACAAAATTATTGTAAAGCAAATAAAATCCCAGATGAAGAGAAAGCACTAACATTATTAAACTTAATGGGTGCGAAGACATACGGGCAATTGAAACACCTTTTATCACCAGATGAACCGGCGGATAAGACGTTCGAGGAGATTGTTACTGTCCTGAAAAATCACCTAAACCCCATGCCGCTGATGCTAGCGGAACGATTTAAATTTTACAGCAGAAGGCAGCTGAAGGATGAAAGCAATGCTGAATATTTAATGGAATTGCGTAAGCTAGCAAAGTACTGTCAATTCGGAACGAGATTGACAGAGGCGCTACGAGATAAATTTGTGTGTGGTTTATTAAAAGAAGATACACAAAAGCGATTGCTCGAGGAGAATGAGCTGACGCTTGAGAAAGCGGTCACTATGGCAGCAGCACACGAAGCCGCAGCGAGAGGCACGGCAGTAATGCAGCTACGGTCACCGGAACTCAGTACAAATAAATTGGGTTTGAGTACTGTAAAATGTTATCGTTGCGGAAAGACAACGCACGATCAGAACCAGTGTTGGTTTAAAAACCAAGAATGCAGAACGTGTGGCAGGCTTGGCCACATAGCTAAAGTATGCCGGTCAGGAAAGAAGACCAGCAACAAAAAGTCACCGCAAGGAAAATACATAAAGGTACACAAGGTGACAAAGAACAGTTCGACCGAACAGAAGTCAGATTCAGACGCTAGCAGTAATGAACTGGGTAGCTTAAGAGTACACAACGTTGGTAAGGATGCAGATCTCCAGACAATTTGGGTCACCCTTCAGATAGCAGGAGTCCAAGTAAAGATGGAATTTGACACTGGATCGGCATTGACGGTCATGAATAAGAAAGATTACAAAAGGTTATTCCAACATATTCCCCTACGGGATACGGAGATTATATTGAAAACATACACGGGGCAAAGAGTGTACCCCATCGGAAAGATAGAGGTAAAAGTGGTCCACAAGGGCGAAGAAAGCCAAGTAATGGACTTATATGTGCTACCTGAAGGAGGTCCACCACTACTGGGACGGGAGTGGATTAGGAAAATTAATATGGACTGGCACTCCTTGAAGGCACTAACGGTAGATTCCGGGGAAACAGATGTCAAACCTAAACGATTGTCCAGAATATTGGATGATGCTAAAGAGGTGTTCCAGCAGGGACTGGGAACACTGAGAGAAATTACGGCAAACATCAAGATTGATGAACATGCACAACCAAAATTTTTTAAAGCCAGACCGGTACCCTATGCAATACGACCTACTGTAGAAGCGGAACTGGAAGCGCTAGAACGTTCAGGTGTACTGTCTAAGGTAGATTGGAGTGAGTGGGCTACGCCCATTGTTCCCGTTATGAAACGTCCTTCGAGTAACAAGCCAGGAGAACCAGGGAAGGTTCGCATCTGTGGAGATTTCAAAATCACCGTTAATCCGGTGCTTCACACGGTGCAGTATCCGCTTCCGCGGGTTGAGGATATTTTTGCTTCGTTGTCTGGCGGGAAACACTTCACCAAGATAGACCTGGCGCAGGCGTACTTGCAGATGGAGGTTAAAGAGTCACGCCAATACCTCACGATCAACACGCATCGAGGTTTGTACCGGTACAATAGGCTGGTTTTTGGAGTGGCATCGGCTCCAGCAATTTGGCAGAGGGCCATGGAGCAGGTATTACAGGGAATTCCAGGCACACAATGTTACCTGGACGATATTCTGATTACAGGTGATGGTGATGAAGAACACCTCGCAAACTTGGAACTGGTGCTCAACAGACTGAAAGAGTATGGACTTAGAGTTAATTGGCAGAAATGCGAGTTCTTCCAGAAGCGGATTTCGTACTGTGGTCATGTCATTGACCGGGAGGGGCTTCATAAGTCTCCTGACAAGATAGAGGCAGTTGTAAAGGCTCCCGCTCCGGATAATGTCTCTCAGTTGAGGTCGTTTCTAGGATTGATTAACTATTACCATAAATTTCTACCAAATCTATCCACGGTACTGCACCCGCTAAACGCTCTTTTACAGAAGGGGGTACCATGGGAATGGAGCGAAAGCTGTAAGAAGGCATTTCGCAAAAGCAAAGAATTGATCACCTCAGAGGAAGTGTTGGCTCACTTCAACCCGACACTGCCTATTCGGTTGGCTTGTGATGCTTCTCCATATGGTATTGGGGCAGTACTCTCACACAAGTTGCCAAATGGCACGGAAAGGCCAGTCGCGTTTGCATCCAGATCATTGACCTCCGCTGAGCGCAACTATGCGCAGATCGATAGGGAGGCTCTCAGCCTTGTATGGGGAGTGAAGAAGTTTAATCATTACCTGCAGGGCCAAAAATTCACACTTCTGACAGACCATCAGCCGTTGGTATCCATTTTTAACCCTAAGAAGGGTGTTTCAGTGATGCCAGCACAGCGTCTCCAGAGATGGTCCCTTTTCCTAGGGGCACATCAATATCAAATAGAATTCAAAGGTACGAAGCAGCATGGCAATGCTGATGGGCTGTCGCGCCTGCCACTACCTGAAGAAGAAGAAACGACGAAAGTTGACCCTGTTGAGTTATTTCATTCGACCATCATCGAGTGTTTACCAGTCACCAATGCAAGTATTGAAAGAGAAACCAGGAATGACCCGACACTGTCCAGAGTCTACGAGGTGACAGTGAAAGGATGGCCAACACGTGGTGATCCTCTGTTACCGGCATTCTCGGCAAGGCGAGACCAGCTGTCCGTCTGCCATGGTACTTTGATGTACGGGACAAGAGTGATTATTCCTCCCAAGTTAAGGGAAAGAGTTCTAAAAGAACTGCATGAAGGCCATCTGGGGGGAGTTAAGATGAAAAGTCTTGCTAGGGCTTATGTATGGTGGCCGGGTATTGACCAACAGATAGAGGAGTTGACGAAAAGCTGCGCTGGGTGCCAAAAAGTGCAAAATGCACCTCCGATCGCACCACTACACCCATGGGAATGGCCTTCAGCCCCATGGCAACGCGTACATATTGACTTTGCTGGTCCATTCATGGACTCCATGTTCCTAATTGCGGTGGACGCACATTCCAAATGGCCAGAAGTGATCAAGATGAATACCACTACTTCAGAAAAGACAATTGCGGTGTTAAGAACAATATTCGCAAGGAACGGATTGCCAGAACAGATCTGTTCGGACAACGGACCACAGTTCGTGTCGGAAGAATTCCAAAAATTCTTAAAGAAGAATGGGGTGAAACATTATACCTCTGCCCCATATCATCCGGCGACAAACGGGTTGGCCGAGAGATTTGTCCAAACATTCAAAAAGGCAATAAAGGCCATGAACGATGACCAGATTCCGCTACAGCACAAGGTGGACAATTTCCTAATGGCGTATCGAAACGCCGCTCATGCAGTGACTAACCAAAGTCCTGCCATGATGTTTTATAACAGGAGGTTGCGGTCCAGGTTGGACTTGTTAAAACCAAATGTGCGGAGGGAAGTGGAAAACAAACAGTTCCGGCATATTAATAACAAGTCCACTCGAAGTTTCGAAGTAGGACAACCAGTGTTGGCAAGGGGCTATGGAAATGAAAAATGGCAGTCCGGAACAATCCGGGCCAGACAAGGACCTCTGATGTACACAGTAGATATTGGTAACAATGTGATAAGGCGTCATGCGGATCAACTGGTAGAATCAAGAGCAAGGGTCGAACCCATGGTTGCGACAGAGACAACTGTGGAAGACGTTAATGAACCTGAAGCATCTACCTCGGCAGGGACTGTACCTGATGATGACGTCCAATACATAGGAAACCAACAAGAAGAGTCACCTCAGCAACAAGAATCAGAGACCACTGAAAGGCGTTATCCAGACCGAATCAGAAGGCCTCCTGAGAGACTGAACCTTTGAACTGTTTATACCTGAAGTTATATATGTATATATGTTATGATGTTATGTTAAATGGGGATATGACTATTAAGCTAAAAAGGGAGGATTGTGGTGTATGTAACCTGTTCCACCTTAAGAGAACTTAAGCCTGTTCCACCTTAAGAGATGTACTACTTTCTCTGGCTGCTGTATACGTAATACCGGTGGTGACCACCGGTATATAAGCACTGTGTAGTAAGATTGTATTTCATATAGTCCTGACCTCCAACCAGTAAAGACCTGTTGAACTTTAATCTTGTAGTCTGTGTGTTATTAATTACAACTAGAACACACAGACTTTACAGCAGGTATATCCTTTCTTTGGTAAGGAGACCAAAACTGCACACAATACTCTAGGTGTGGTCTCTCCAAGGCCCTGTACAACTGTAGTAAGACATCCTTGCTCCTGTACTCAATTCCTGTTGCAATGAAGACCAACGTACCATTTGCCTTCCTAACTGTTTGCTGCACCTGCATGTTTGCTTTCAGTGACTGGTGTACAAGCACACCCAGGCCCCTTTGCTACTTTTTCTGGCAACTTTATATGACTCCTCTTTGGATCTAATACTATCCTTAATTTATTTTGTTAGCCGCTTTTCCTTTTGTGTTTTTGCACCAGAAAGGAATGTATAACTGTTGCAATTCATGCATTCGTTCCTTAAATGTTAGCCATTGCCTATCCACCGTCATGCCTTTTAATGAAGCTCCCCAATCTATCATAACCAACTCCCTCCTCATACCATCGTAGTTTCCTTTGTTTAGATTTAGGACCCTAGTTTCGGATTGGACTTCTTCACTTTCCATCTTAATGAAGAATTCTATCATGTTATAGTCACTCTTCCCTAAAGGACCCCACACAACAAGATTATTAATTAACCCCTTCTCATTGCATAATACCCAATCTAGGATAGCCTGTTCCCTAGTTGGCTCCTCAACATACTGGTCTAAAAAACCATCCCGTACACACTTCAGGAATTCATCCTCCACAGGATTATTGCTAATTTGGTTTGGCCAGTCTATATGTAGATTAAAGTCTCCCATGATTACTGTAGTACCCTTGTTACATGCATCTCTAATTTGCTGTTTGATGCCATCCCCTACATTACCACTACTGTTTGGAGGCCTATAGACAACTCCCACCAATGTTTTCTGCCCCTTGGTGCTTCTTAGCTCCACCCAGACTGATTCTACATCTTGATTTTCTGAGCCAATATCCTTTCTCACTATTGCTCTGATTTAATCTTTTACTAACAACGCCACCCTTTTCCTTTTTGCCTGTCCTTCCTAAATATCGAATATCCTTGGATATTCAGCTCCCAGCCTTGGTCACCCTGCAGCCATGTCTCCGTAATTGCAATTATATCGTATCCGTTTACATCTATTTGTGCTGTTAATTCGTCTACTTTATTACGAATGTTTCGTGCATTCAGATACAGTGCCTTTAGATTTGTCTTTTTAACATTTTTAGACATATTAACATTATTTTGACTTATTACCATTTATACTTACCCGGACCCTATTTGTTAGTGCACTCCTTTGTTTGTACGCTCTGACCCTTCCTGACACAATGAGGTTATCCTTACCCCAATCACTTTCCTGCACTGCTTCCTTGTCTTTTCTCTTTAGCATTCTAGATTTCTCTCCACCGGGACCCTCCCCCCGCCTTATTTAGTATAATTTGGAAGTTGTAATATTTTGAAAAGTGGTAATATTTTGAAAGCTGTAATATTTTGAAAATGTTTAATATTTAGAAAGTTGTAATATTTTGAAAGTTGTAATATTTTGAAAGTAGTAATATTTTGAAAAGTTGTAATATTTAGAAAGTTGTAATATTTTGAAAGTGGTAATATTTTAAATGTAATATTTTTTCAGTCATAATATTTTGAAAAGTTACAATATTTTGAAAGTTTTAATATTTTGAAAGTTGTAATATTTTGAAAAAGTTACAACATTTTGAAAGCAGTAATATTTTGAAAAGTGGGATTATTTTCAAAAAAAATTATATTTTGAAAAGTTGCAACATTTTGAAAGTTGTAATATTTTTACAGTTGTAATATTTTGAAAAGTTACAATTTTTTGAAAGTGGTAATATTTTTACAGTTGTAATATTCTGAAAGTTGTAATATTTTGAAAAGTTGTGATATTTTGAAAAGTTGTAATATTCTGAAAAGTTGTAATATTTTGAAAAGTTGTAATATTCTGAAAAGTTGTAATATTTTGAAAAGTTGTAATATTCTGAAAAGTTGTGATATTTTGAAAAGTTGTAATATTCTGAAAAGTTGTGATATTCTGAAAAGTTGTAATATTTTGAAAAATTGTAATATTCTGAAAAGTTGTGATATTCTGAAAGTTGTAATATTCTGAAAAGTTGTGATATTCTGAAAAGTTGTAATATTCTGAAAAGTTGTGATATTCTGAAAGTTGTAATATTCTGAAAAGTTGTAATATTCTGAAAAGTTGTAATATTCTGAAAGTTGTAATATTCTGAAAAGTTGTGATATTCTGAAAAGGTGTGATATTCTGAAAGTTGTAATATTCTGAAAAGTTGTGATATTCTGAAAGTTGTAATATTCTGAAAGTTGTAATATTTTGAAAAGTTGTGATATTCTGAAAAGTTGTGATATTTTGAAAAGTTGTGATATTCTGAAAAGTTGTAATATTCTGAAAGTTGTAATATTTTGAAAAGTTGTGATATTTTGAAAAGTTGTGATATTCTGAAAGTTGTAATATTCTGAAAGTTGTAATATTTTGAAAAGTTGTGATATTTTGAAAAGTTGTAATATTTTGAAAAGTTGTAATCTGAAAGTTGTAATATTCTGAAAGTTGTGATATTCTGAAAGTTGTAATATTCTGAAAGTTGTAATATTTTGAAAAGTTGTGATATTTTGAAAAGTTGTGATATTTTGAAAAGTTGTAATATTCTGAAAAGTTGTGATATTCTGAAAGTTGTAATATTCTGAAAGTTGTAATATTTTGAAAAGTTGTGATATTCTGAAAAGTTGTGATATTTTGAAAAGTTGTAATATTCTGAAAGTTGTAATATTTTGAAAAGTTGTGATATTTTGAAAAGTTGTGATATTCTGAAAGTTGTAATATTCTGAAAGTTGTAATATTCTGAAAAGTTGTAATATTCTGAAAAGTTGTGATATTTTGAAAAGTTGTGATATTTTGAAAGGTTGTAATATTCTGAAAAGTTGTGATATTCTGAAAAGTTGTAATATTCTGAAAAGTTGTAATATTTTGAAAAGTTGTGATATTCTGAAAAGTTGTAATATTCTGAAAAGTTGTAATATTCTGAAAAGTTGTGATATTCTGAAAAGTTGTAATATTCTGAAAAGTTGTAATATTTTGAAAAGTTGTGATATTTTGAAAAGTTGTAATATTTTGAAAAGTTGTAATATTTTGAAAAGTTGTAATATTCTGAAAAGTTGTAATATTTTGAAAAGTTCTAATATTTTGAAAGTTGTAATATTCTGAAAGTTGTGATATTTATTTTGACAGGTGTAAGACTGCCACCTTAAACTGGTGGGAGAATCAAGGGCCGGAATTTTCTGAGGTGGTTGAGGACGCGATCGGAGGTGGGTCGGGTTGGACAATTCATATTTTTGGGAACGCCCCCACGTGCCTTTCCCTCAGGCGCTTTTGCTGGTGCAGCAGCGACCTGACCAGCAGAGGTCGGCAACCTAATTCAAATCATTATAATCTTGTTTACAGACACTTAAGAGCTTCTTTCCCCCCCACATTTCAAATTTACTTGCATGGCCACGGGAACCGCGCTGCTCGGGAACCACGTCTGTCAACCTGAGGCGGGAGTTCAGTGGCCATTGCTCCAGCTGTTTAGTTGACAGCTTCAAATGTACAGTAAAAGCTCCCACCTGACAGATGATCACTTTCCTCAGTAGAAGCTGTTTCTCACTGCATTCCCAGCACAGATTCTGCAGGCTGCAAGTCTTTCCATCAGTCTCTATCTAGTGTCACCTCATTGGAAGAACCTCTCTCACCATTGCTTCTGTCATCTCTACTTCACCTGCCGTCTATTCCATCAACATGGGTGCCGTTTATATTGTCTCACCTTGGTCCTCAGAATCCGACCACGATCAACCCCAACACCAGCAGCACCAGGCACAGCAGCAGCACCAACAACAACACCAACCTTCTCCGCAATCACCCGCTACTACACAGGACCGAGGGCATCAGCTCCTGAGCACATTGCTGCCTGGGAGGCCAGGGATGGCCTCACCATGGCCAGGTTTACTTCACTTGATGCTGCACACCCTGGCTGCCACATGATGCACCAGGTTGGCACCACCCCACACCAACACCATAAAGCATCCCTACAATGTCCAAGCCATTCCTTTCACACTCACCACCATTGTGGGGGGTTACCATTATGTCTCACCATTCACTGCAACTCACTAAGCCACTTCCAAAGGTGCACACAAATCTGTCCAAGACGGGAAAGTGGTGAAAATAAAGATTTTTATGTTTGGCAGCACATTAACGGAAACTTTACATAAACATTGGATTTTTTTTTTAATTCATTGATGGGATGTGAGCGTCGCTGGCTAGGCCTGCATTTAGTGCCCATCCCTAATTGCCCTTGAGAAGATGGTGGTGAGCCGCCTTCTTGAACCGCTGCAGTCCATATGGTGTAGGTACACCCACAATGCTGTTAGGAAGGGAGTTCCAGGATTTTGACCCAGCAACAGTGAAGGAACGGCGATACAGGTCCAAGTCAGGATGGTGTGTGGCTTGGAGGGGAACTTGTAGGTGGTGATGTTCCCATGCTCCTGCTGCCCTTGTCCTTCTAAGTGGTAGAGGTCGCGGGTTTGGAAGGTGCTGTTGAAGGAACTTTGGCAAGTTGCTGCAGTGCATCTTGTAGATGGTACACACTGCAGCCACAGTGCGCCGGTGGTGGAGGGAGTGAATGTTGAAGGTGGTGGATGGAGTGCCAGTCAAGCGGGTTGCTTTATCCTGAATGGTGTCGGGCTTCTTGAGTGTTGTTGGAGCTGCACTCATCCAGGCAAGTGGAGAGTATTCCATCACACTCCTGACTTGTGCCTTGTAGATGGTGGAAAGGCTTTGGGGAGTCAGGAGGTGAGACACTCGCTGCAGAATTCCCAGCCTCTGGCCTGCTCTTGTAGCCACAGTATTTATATGGCTGGTCCAGTTCGGTTTCTGATCAATGGTAACCCCCAGGATGTTGATAGTGGGGGATTCAGCGATGGTAATGCCATTGAATGTCAAGGGGAGATGGTTAGAGTCTCGCTTGTTGGAGATGGTCATTGCCTGGCACTTGTGTGGTGAAACAGTAATTGCCCTGATAAGCAACGACGATGAGACGGAGTACAGAGATGAGATAGTCCAGCTGATGAGATGGTGCAATGACAACAACCTTGCCCTGAACGTTGGCAAGACTAAGGAGCTCATCGTGGACTTCAGAAGCCACCGAGGGAACCACCACCCCATCAGCATAGACGGGACACCAGTGGAAGTCGTCAGTTGCTTCCGATTCCTGGGACTGCAGATCTCCGATGACCTGGCCTGGAACCACAATACTGAGGCCATGCTGAAGAAGGCACACCAGCGCCGCTACCCTCTACGGTGCCTGAGGAAATGCGGCATAAGCACACAGTGGCTTGTGAACCTTTACCGCGGCACCATAGAGAGCGTCCTGACGGGTGGTGTCAATGTGTGGTATGGTAACACCACTGCACAGGACAGGAAAGCCATCCAGAGGGTTGTGAGGACGGCAGAAAAGACCATCGGGTGTGCACTTCCGTCCATCGAGGAGATCTTCCAGACCAGGTGTCGGAACAAGTCCCGCTCCATCATCCAGGACCCCAATCACCCTGGGCACGAACTGTTCTCCCTCCTGCGGTCCGGCCGTCGGTACCGCAGCATCTGAACCAGGACCAGCAGGTTCAAGAACAGTTTCTACCCACAGGCAGTGCGCCTACTGAACTGCTAACCGCACAGCCCCACATATCATAGTCACATTCTCCCCCCCACCCTGGAACTGTATATCACATGAACCGTGAGTGCACAATAACATTCTTGATCACTGGACTGTGTGCACATAGGACTCTTGTACCTCAACCTTAACTTATGACTTATATAACTTATAACTCATTTGTACATTGCACACTGCATTTTAACTTATACTTATATTGTACTTATACTACCATATACTTTATATTATATTACTATTACTTCCAGTGGTAATAGAGGCTTTTTGCACTATTCATCATATCCTGCAACTTGGACTGTCATTGCTATACTTATTTGCTTATTTGCTTATTGTTTCTATATTTATACTTGTTTTTACTTTTGCTTTTTATATTTATATACTTATATTGTGGGAGTGAGTGGGGAGTAAGCATTTCATTGTACCAGTTACATATGGCAATAAAATAATCTTGAATCTTGAATCTTGAAACACCCAAGTGGCTACCCTTGTGAATCTACTTGTGTGTCATCTTTCTCTTCTGTGTGCTTCTACCAGGTGCTAGCCCTGTGGCTTCAGCAGAGGTAGAGGCAGCTTGCTCACTTCACTACTGCCAAAGAGTTGGAGAGCACCTTGCTGCACATCAGTGGGGCAATGAGGACATCCCTCCTAAAGAGGAGGTGTATGAGCCTCTGCCATCTATCCTCCATAGATAGCCATCTATCCTCCATAGAGACCATGTGCTCCTTTGAGTGGCGCATTAGCTGCTCCATGCAGGTGGCCATCCTATCCATGGAGGAGCCTACAGTCGCCATCGCCTGCGACACGGTGGTGCTCCTCATGTTGGAGATGGACTCCTCCATTCTCTGAACATTTGCAGACAGCGCGCTCGCAAAACCTGTCAGAGCCCCCTGCACTTCTACCTGCACCTCCGGGATCGCCCACTTTCTGGATGGCCCCCCAAGGCTCAGTGCCTGCATGCAGCTGAGCAGAGCTAGGAGTGTCCTGTGCCCTCCAGCAAGGACTCTCCACTGCTGTCCCTGTCTCCACCATCTGTTCTTGCTCACTTGTGAGTTGTTCTCCACAGAGCCATTACAGGTAGGTGGGGGTTCCTCTGTTGCTGTCCACAGGCAATATCCCTTCACCTGCCCTGCATTAATCCAAGGGCATGCAGTAGAAGAACTTAAGCTTCGTATGTCAGATGGCATCCATTGCAAGAGCATCAGTTTCAAATGTTGGACTTGGGTCAACAGTAGAATGCTTGCCCCTGAAAGAAAGTTGTGGGTCTCCTATGTCTCCACTCCAGAGACTTGAACTCATAATCTAGGCTGACACTCCCAGTGCAGTACTGAGGGAGTGCCGCACTGTCGGAGGGGCAGTACTGAGGGAGCGCTGCACTGTTGGAGCGGCAGTACTGAGGGAGCGCCGCACTGTCGGGGGGGGCGGGGCAGTACTGAGGGAGGGCTGCAGTGTCGGAGGGGCAGTACTGAGGGAGCGCTGCACTGTCGGAGGGGCAGTACTGAGGGAGGGCTACACTGTCGGAGGGACAGTACTGAGCGAGTGCTTCACTGTCAGAGGGGCAGTACTGAGGGAGCGCTTCACTGTCGGAGGGGCAGTGCTGAGGGAGCGTTGCACTGTCAGAAGGGCAGTACTGAGGGAGCGCTTCACTGTCGGAGGGGCAGTACTGAAGGAGCGCTGCACTGTCGGAGGGGCAGTACTGAAGGAGCGCTGCACTGTCGGAGGTGCAGTCGTTCGGATGAGATGTTAAACCGAAGTCCCACCTGCCCTCTCAGGTGGACGTAAAAGATCCCATGGCCACTATTTTGAAGAAGAGCAGGGGAGTTCTCCCCGGTGTCCTGGGGCCAATATTTATCCCTCAATCAACATCACTGAAGCAGATTACCTGGTCATTATCACATTGCTGTTTGTGGGAGCTTGCTGTGTGCAAATTGGCTGCCGCATTTCCTACATTACAACAGTGGCTACATTGCTCCAGTGCTTCATTGGCTGTAAAGCGCTTTGGGACATCCTGAGGTCATGAAAGGTGCTATATAAATGCAAGTCTTTCTTATTTCTTTGAAGCTCCATGCCAGAGGCGAGCACTTAAGGGTAGAAATTGGTTGCTCCCGCTAAGCGAATTAGCAATGGGACGTCGGTGCCCAATCCGCACAGGTGTTGGTTCCACTGCTAATTCAATGGGGCCCATTTTTTAGGGATCCCAGGTGGAAATCTCTGGGTGCACGGCAGCCAATTTGCGCACAGCAAGCTCCCACAAACAGCAATGTGATAATGACCAGGTAATCTGTTTTAGTGATGTTGATTGAGGCCCAGGACACTGGGGAGATAACTCCATTGAAACATAGAAACATGGAAGATAGGAGCAGGAGTAGGCCATTCGGCCCCTCGAGCCTGCTCCGCCATTCAATGAGATCATGGCTGATCATCCAAACTCAGTACCCTGTCCCTGCTTTCTCCCCATATCCCTTGATCCCTTTAGCCTTAAGAAATATATCCAACTCCTTCTTGAATATATTTAATATACTGGCCTCTACTGCCTTCTGTGGTAGAGAATTCCACAGGTTCACCACTCTCTGGGTGAAGAAATTCCTCCTCATTTCTGTCCTAAATGGCCTACCCCTTATCCTTAGACTGTGACCCCTGGTTCTGGACTCCCCGACCATTGGGAACATCCTTCCTGCATCTAGTCTGTCTAGTCCTGTCAGAATTTTATAAGTTTCAATGAGATCCCCTCTCATTCTTTTAAACTCCAGCGAGTACAAGCCCAATCGACCCAATCTCTCCTCATACGTCATTCCTGCCATCCCAGGTATCAGCCTGGTGAATCTTCGCTGAACTCCTTCCATGGCAAGAACATCCTTCCTCAGATAAGGTGACCAACTGCACACAATACTCAAGATGTGGTCTTACCAAGGCCCTGTATAACTGCAGCAAGACATCCTTGTTCCTGTACTCAAACCCTCTCGCTACGAAGGCCAACATGCCATTTGCCTTCTTAACCACCTGCTGCACCTGCATGCTTACCTTCAGCGACTGGTGCACAAGGACACCCAAATCCCATGCTATTCTTCGAAATAGCCCTGACATGAATCTTGTCATTCATGTGGAAATAACTTATGAAGTAATACTGGGCGGCCTGCGGGTGGCGCTGTCCAGGGAGAGTATAAATACTCGGACATGGGCCCAGCTTGCTCAGGACATTCTTTAACAGGAACTAGTGAAGGACACAACTAGATCTCCATGTTGAAAAACTGTTGATTAAAGCCTTGTTTAATACTGAGACCAAGTGCCTAGTAGTTTTCTTACGTCAAATGCCATGGGATCTTTTACATCCACCTGAGAGGGCAGACGGGGCCTCGGTTTAACGTCTCACCCCAAAAGACGGCATCTCCGACAGTGCAGCTCTCCCTCAGCGCTGCACTGGGAGTGTCGGCCTCGATTTCTCTGCTCAAATCTCTGATGTGGGACTTGAACCCACAACCTTCTGACTCAAAGGCGAGGGTGTGACCCACTGAGCCAGGGCAAAAGATCAGCCCCAATGAAGATGGTTAGAACATGGAATTCACTGCCAGAGTTTGACACCAAATCTACAAATTCTTTTAAAAGAGAATTATCCGATTGATTGAGAAAGAGAAATATTAAAAGGTATAGGGGGCGAGCTGGAGAGTGGGAGTAGAGATGGTGACTGGTGGAAAAAACCATCACTGTTGCAGGGTTGAGAGGCTGTTCCTGTGATTCTGTGGCAGATAATCAAGGTTCCAATGTACTTTCATTGACTGATTGCCTATTGGCTTACAGCAAATCCCTAATAATTTAAATGTAATTAACACGGATCCGCCAAATATCACTCCCACACATTTTGGTTTAAAAGTGAAACCTTTTAAAAAAAAAACACGACACTCTTGAAAGTTGCCAGTGCTCCAGCTGGATTTGGGAACTGTCAATCTTGCTGATTGTAAACGCACTAATCCACCGCTCAGTCGAGGCACAGCTGGTCAGTATCGCATTGCTGTTTGTGGGAGCTTGCTGTGCGCAAATTGGCTGCCTCGTTTCCCACATTACAACAGTGACCACACTTCAAAAAAGTACAGGAAACTCTTTTTTCTCTGGCACCGACGGGACCGGCGTGGTGCCGGTGGGTTTATCAAAAAGTCCGGATTACCGAGAGGTATAGTTAAAAGGTACGAGAGCTCCGTACACAGCCACAAATCCAAGCTTCCCTGTTGCTTAGCAACAGCTGCAAGAACCCAGGCCACAGACCAAGCGTCCCTGTTGCTTAGCAACAAGTGCAGAAACCCCCGATCACACAGCCAAGAATCAAGAAATAGCCACTAATATGAAGAAAAACTTAACTGAACCTACTCCTGAATTTTGCCGGTTAACCGAGATTTCCGATTGTTTGGGTGCCGGTAAATCGAGAGTTTCCTGTACTTCATTGGCTGTAAAGCACTTTGGAACATCCCGGGGTCATAACAGGTGCTATAGAAATGCAAGTCTTTCTTATTTTGTTGAATGGCGTTGGTCTCTTCATTCATTAAGTGCATACCTTGTAAATGCTAAGCTTTCAGCATCTATCATTTAAGCTGCATTTGCTCTCCAAACTTTGCATGTTTTGTGTGTGTTGGTTGCTCATTTTTGCTAAAACATAGGATCCTACAAATTAATTTCCCACCTCACTGCTAACTCCACAGCTTGTGTATGCTTCCTATCGTAATCTGGGATGTTATGATTAAGGTTATCCACCAGGTGGTGCTGTAGCCAATGCTGCTGCTAAGGTCAGAGGTTTGCTTCCTGTTAAGGTCAGAGGTTTGCTTCCTGTCAAGGTGAGAAAAGGTGCAATGCCTGGATGCAAGCCTGCCTGGTTGTTTCGCAGTCGTTTAATAAAGTACTCTTATTAATCCTAATACCTCGCTTCTTTGAGTCCTTGTCTCACTACATGGTTTTATCACATTTGGCGACGAGGCAACTAAAGTACCCTGCATAAAGAAGAAAAGTCTGCCAGGACGTTTAAACAACAAAATTACGAGCTACGGTTAGCTACCAGCTGGAAGAGAGCATGGCTGCCACGATAGGAACGGTTTCCACTTTTGATAGTCAAGCACAAACCTGGGAGGAATACTGTGAAGTGTTGGGTTATTTTTTCGAAGCAAATGAAATAAATGATGCCGGAAAAAGGAAAGCCATTCTGCTTAGTTCAGTGGGAAGCCAAACCTACAGTTTGATGAAGAATCTGCTCAGTCCTGAAAAGCCTGGAGACAAATCATTTGTTGAATTAGTGGCCTTGCTAAAAGAACATTTCAACCCTAAGCCTAGTGAGATTGTACAGCGGTTCAAGTTTAATTCAAGGAACAGGAAAGAGGAAGAGAGTGTAATGGACTATGTAGCGGTGTTGCGTAAATTAGCACAAGATTGCAATTATGGGAACAACCTGAAGGAAATGCTGAGAGATAGGCTAGTTTGCGGAATAATGGACGACCGAATGCAGCGCAGATTATTATCCGAGACTGGGCTTACTTATGAAAAAGCATTGGAACTTGCTCAAGCCATAGAGACAGCGAACTGAGATGTAAAAGAAATACAGGGTTCAGACAGGGCTAATGCTACGCAAGTTGCAGGTCAGGTTGTCGTGCACAAGTTGAACATGCGTCAGAAACCACAACGTGAGCATGTGAAGGCATGTTATAGATGCAAGGGTGATCACCTGGCGAGTGAATGCCGGTTTCTGGAGGAAAAGTGCTACAAGTGTGGGAAACAAGGACACATAAAATGAGCTTGCAGGGCAAAATCACCTGTGGAGGAATCCAAACCAAAAGGGGGAGAACAGCAAAACCAAGGGAGAGAAGTGAAAAAACATGGAGCACACCACATCAGCGGGGAAGCTGAGGAAGAAGAGGATATGTTCATAATGTATCGCATGTTAGAGAACATTCCAAAAGTGGCTCCTATCACATTGCAACTGAGAGTAAATGACTCTAAGGTGAACTTTGAAGTGGATACAGGGTGCGGCATGACCATAATGAACAAGGCAGAGTACTCAAAATTGTGGAACCGTGCAAAAGTTCCAGAGTTAAAGCCTTGCTCCCTGCATCTTAAAACATATACAGGTGAATGAGCAGCGACATTAGGTACAGCTAATGTAACTGTGCAACACAGGGACACAGTGGAACAGCTACCTGTAGTTATAGTATCGGGTACCAGACCAAACCTGTTAGGTCGGGGCTGAATAAAAGAACTTAAATTAGACTGGGGAGCAGTACATCAAATAGATGCGGGCAAACAGTTGACTTTGCAAGAAGTGTTGAGTGAACATGAGAATGTGTTCAAGGAGGAACTTGGCACATTTAATGGCCCCCCAGCTAAGATTTATGTAGACAAGGAGGCACCACCAAGGTTTTTTAAACAATGACCTGTGCCTTATGCCATGAAGCCAAAGGTAGAGGCTGAGCTTGACCGTCTATTGAGAGAGAACATACTGGAGCCAGTGAAATGTTCAGAATGGGCAGCTCCCATAGTACCTGTTTTAAAACCGGACAATTCGGTAAGACTCTGTGGAGACTACAAATTGACAGTCAATCGGGTGTCCAAACTAGAGCAGTATCCGATTCCCAAAACAGAGGATCTCTTTGCAAACCTGGCTGGAGGAAAGAAATTCACAAAGTTGGATATGAGTCATGCCTACTTGCAGATTACACTGGATGACGAATCAAAGAAGTATGTCACCATAAATACACACAAGGGCTTGTTTACATATAACCGCTTACCGTTTGGTGTCTCATCTAGTCCAGCTATCTGCCAGAGGAAAATCGAAGGGGTACTGCAAGGGATTCCACATGTTTCCATCTATCTGGATGATATTCTGGTGATGGGAAGAACCGACCAGGAGCATCTGAGCACTCTGAGATAGGTACTACAGAGATTGGAGAGGGCAGGGTTCCGGCTCAAGAGGAGTAAGTGTACTTTCCTGGGGAATGAGGCCGTGTTCCTGGGACACAGAGTGGACGCCACCGGGCTCCATCCACTCAAGGAGAAGGTACAAGCACTGCAGGATGCCCCTGCTCCTACAAATGTGGCTGAGTTAAAAGCTTACCTGGGACTGCTGAACTATTATAACAGGTTTTTACCAAACTTGTCAACTGTGTTAGCACCTCTTCACAAACTACTGCGCAAGGAGACACAGTGGCAGTGGGGAGAGGAGCAGGGGGTTTCATTTGAACAGTCCAAGAAACTGATGCTGTCGTCGGATGTGCTGGTTCACTACAATGCAGAGAAAGACATCATGCTCTCTTGTGACGCTTCACCTTACAGGGTGGGGGCAGTTCTTTCACACTGCATGGAAGATGGAACTGAAAGACCAATAGCGTTTATGTCCCAAACTCTAACACCAGCGGAAAAAACTATTCCCAGTTAGACAAAGAGGGGTTAGCAGTAATGTTTGGGTTACAGAGATTCCACAAGTACATATATGGCAGGAAGTTCACCATATGCACCGATCATAAACCTCTTCTCTCTCTTTTCAATGAAATGAAAGCAGCTCCACAGATGGTGTCACCCAGGATCCAGAGGTGGGCAGTGACGTTGAGGGCATATGAGTATGTCATCGTCTACAAGGCGGGCAAGTACCATGGGAACGCAGATGCCTTGAGCCGTCTTCCACTGCCAGGCACACCTATCCGTGCAGCTCCAGAGGACAGAGTTTTGATGTTGGAGGACACTGACACGGCACTTGTGACTGCAGAGCAAGTAAGAACATGGACAGGTAAAGATCCAGTACTGTCTAGAGTTCGAGAATATGTGGTGAGGGGATGGCCACAGCATCCGGAAGGGACTGACTTCACACCCTACAGTGTCAGGAAAACAGAGCTGAGTGTGCAGGATGGTTGCGTGTTGTGGGGAGCACGAGTGATTATTCCACAGCCAGCACGACAGTCTATCCTAGAGCAACTACATCAGTGTCATCCTGGGGTCTCGCGTATGAAAGCCTTGGCTAAGGGTTACTTGTGGTGGCCAAAGCTAGATGAGGAGATAGAAAATCTAGTCAAGACATGCAGCACTTGTCAGGAACACCAGAAGGCACCAGCAGCGGCTCCTCTCCACCCCTGGGAGTGGCCGGATAAACCATGGAGAAGATTGCACTTAGATTATGCGGGTCCATTCATGGGGAAGATGTTCCTCATAATCATTGATGCACATTCCAAATGGATGGATGTTTATCCTGTAAATTCTGCTTCTGCCACTACTACTATAGGCTGCCTGCGTCGGAGCTTCAGTAATCAAGGGCTACCGGAGATCGTGGTGAGTGACAATGCCACTTGTTTTGTGAGTACAGAGACAAAAGAGTTCTTGAAAAAAAATGGCATAGTGCAGGTGACCTCGGCTCCATATCACCCGTCCTCGAATGGACTTGCGGAGAGAGCCGTACAAACATTTAAGGAGATGATGAAAAAAAGTGCAGAAGGGAGTTTAGCAGCCAAAGTGTCATGGGTTCTGTTCAGCTACAGAATAACACCTCAATCCACCACAGGACTCTCTCCTGCTGAGATGTTATTAGGTCGTAGACTACGCTCCACTCTTGACCTTGTCCACCCAGACCTAAAAAGGAAAATGGAAAACAGACAAAACAAACAAAAAGAGAACCATGACAAAAGAACAAAGAGCCGAAGTTTTGGAGAAGGAGATGCAGTCCTTATGAGGAATTTCAGTTATGGACCAAAGTGGATTCCTGGCTTCATCGACTCAATGACAGGTCCAGTATCATACAAGGTCATGTTGGGAGATGGTAGGGTAGTACACAGACATGTAGATCAGATACTTCACAGACAAGGGGAAATTGAAATGAAGGTTCCAGATGCAAAGACTGAAGACAGGATTGCCCCCAGTTATCCAAGTGCATCTGTGGTGCCACCACCAGGGACAGAGACAATTCCACAGGAACCTATTCGTCAAGAGGAAACCATTGTTGCAGAGTCAGATACTCTGAGCACTGCTCAGGAGCAGCTGGTGGCTTCACCACAAACAATCAGGGACTTTACTGTTAGACGTTCACAAAGGTCTCGCAAGTCACCAGCGTGATTGATACTGAACTGTTAGATTCGTCAAGTATGGAACATGATGAATGGAGACTCCTTATGTGACCCTCAGGAATGGTTGTTTGTTAAGAAATTCATACTGAAATCTTAAGGGGGGAGGGATATAGTAATTTGGGATGTTATGATTAAGGTTATCCACCAGGTGGTGCTGTAGCCAATGCTGCTGCTAAGGTCAGAGGTTTGCTTCCTGTTAAGGTCAGAGGTTTGCTTCCTGTCAAGGTGAGAAAAGGTGCAATGCCTGGACGCAAGCCTCCCTGGTTGTTTCGCAGTCGTTTAATAAAGTACTCTTATTAATCCTAATACCTCGCCTCTTCGAGTCCTTGTCTCACTACATGGATTTATCACACTTCCATTCTGAAAGGGAAAGTTGTCCTGCATTCTTTTTCTCCTCATTATTTCCACCCAAAGTTTCCTCCCCAGTTTTTAGGAATACCTCTTGCTGTGGAAGATCAAGGAGCTGGCGAGTTTAGTTTTGTTGCAGTCGTATTAAGCTCAAGCGACACATCAACATGTTTGCAATACGACGAGAGCAGCCAAACTCTTTGATGTGGCAATACTGTGACTTTGAAACATTTTGTAAAAAATAATTAATAAGAGATATGTTAAAGAAAAGACTTGCATTGCTACAGCGCCTTTCACGACCTCAGGACGTCCCAAAGCGCTTTACAGCCAATGAAGTAATTTTTGAAGTGTAGTCACTGTTGTAATGTAGGAAACGCGGCAGCCAATTTGCGCACAGCAAGCTCCCATAAACAGTAAGAAAGAAAGACTTGCATTTCTGTAGTGCCTTTCACGACCACTGGACGTCCCAAAGCGCTTTACAGTCAATGAAGAACTATTAAAGTGGCGTCACTGTTGTAATGTAGTGAGATAATGACCAGATAATCTGTTTTAGTGATGCTGGTTGAGGGATAGATATTGGCCCCAGGACACCGGGGAGAACTCTTCTTCAAAATAGTGGCCATGGGATCTCTTACATCCACCTGAGAGGGCAGGCAGATCCTCGGTTTTAACATCTCATCCGAAAGATGGCACCTCCGACAGGGCAGCGCTCCCTCAGTACTGGCACTGGGAGTGTCAGTGTGCTCGAGTCTCTGGAGTGGGACTATGAGCCCACAACCTTCTGACCCAGAGGTGAGAGTGCGACCCACTGAGCCACTGCTGAGACTGTTATTTAACAATAAATTATTATTAGGTATCGTAAGTTCCAAGACTAGAATATTCCGTGAGGATATTGATGCTAAGACAATGCAGGCGGATTAGGGTAGCATGTTTGATGTGGACAGGAAGGACCAATTTCCCTTAGCAGAGAGGTCACTAACCAGGGGGCAGAGATTTAAAGTAATGGGTAGAAGGATTAGAGGGGAGTTGAGGAGAACTTTTTTCACCCAGAGGGTGGTGGGGGTCTGGAACTCACTGCCTGAAAGGGTGGGAGAGGCAGAAACCCTCATCGCATTTAAAAAGTACTTGGATATGCACTTGAAGTGCCGGAACCTACAGGGCTACGGACCAAGAGCTGGGAAGTGGGATTAGGCTGGAGAGCTCTTTGTCGGCCGGCACGGACACGGTGGGCCGAATGGCCTCCTTCTGTGCCGTGATCTTCTATGGTTCTATAAAGGCAATGTGCAGTGGATTGTGTCGTACTAATTAAATTGTATTTCCTGCTCCAGCCTACTGTAAGCCGCTTCAAAGTGAGTTTACGTTGCCCCATTGACTACCAAGTGCAAATCCCATGTGTATGCAATCTGATTACATGTAAATGATGCACAAGGTTTCATCTTCATGTACAACGTATAGTCGGCTTGGTGCTGAAAATAATGGGGAGGCTGCAGAAAATTGGATTTCAAAACGCGTCCTTAATTGAGTGCTCCCTGCAAAGGAAGAAGCACCTGGAGACAGGGCCTACTTCCCCACAGGGACAGTGCGCACCTGGATGTAGATTACTGTGAAAATTCAATGTCTGCAGGGAGAAGCTCGAAGCCAGTCTAAGCCCATTAGGCCTTCTGGCGGTAGACGATAATGGACTATGGAACAAGGAGGAATTCTCCCTAGCTGAGCAGAGGGTACCCTAGAGGTTGGCGAAGCAAATAGAAGGTCCGAATGCTAATGGGGCCTGTCCGTGTGGGAATTTGGAAAGCAGATAACAGTTAGAAAAGGAGAGGTTGCGCTTCAGAAAAATACAGATGCCCAACAAAGCAAAGATGGTGCTAAGATGCAATGAGCTCGAGTTTAGAAGCTCGGGAGCGCCAAATGGAGGAGCCCCGGGGTAAGGAGCCTGGGGTATGTCAGCCATGGCTCAGTGGGTAGCATTCTCACCTCTGAGTCAGAAGGTTGTGGGTTCAAGGCCCACTCCAGAGACTTGAGCACAAAATCTAGGCTGACACTCCCAGTGCAGTGCTGAGGGAGTGCCGCACTGTCGGAGGTGCCGTCTTTCGGATGAGACGTTAAACCGAAGCCCCGTCTGCTCTCTCAGGTGGACGTAAAAGACCCCATGGCACTATTTATAAGAAGAGCAGGGGAGTTATCCCCAGTGTCCTGGCCAATATTTATCCCTTAACCAACATCACTAAAACAGATTATCTGGTCATTATCACATTGCTGTTTGTGGGAGCTTGCTGTGCACAAATTGGCTGCTGCGTTTCCTACATTACAACAGTGACTAAACTTCAAAAAGTGCTTCATTGGCTGGGAAGCATTTTGGGACGTCCGATGGTTGTGAAGGGCGCTATAGAAATGCAAGTCCTTTTTTGTTAGGGTCGGCAACCCTGGTGGGATTGCCCTGGAGACTCCAGGAACTGAAGATGAATGTCCTGGGAACAGCTTCCCGCAAACCGGGAGACAGATTATTGGGGCATTAAAATACATTTTTTTTTCAGTTACTTTGAACACTTAGTTATAGTAATATAGGATGGTGGAGGGGGTGGGTGGGGGGGAGGCTGTTTGATTGACAGTCAAGATTCATCCAATCGGGTGACGAAGAGTCTCTTCGCTTTCTGATTGGCCGTGGGAAGGCGGGGCGCCGCATGGATGGGCGTGTCGGGCGACCAATGGCGAAAGGATGTTTGGAGGTGGGCGAGTCCTGTGACGATACCTCCAGGAACACAACCCACCAGAGTTAGCAAGCCCGTGGGGAGGTCCGAGGATTCCCCGGATATTGGTCCCTCAGACCCCGTTACCATTAACGTCACACCCTCAACATGAATAGAGTCGTTTTCTGAACTGAGGTGAAGCTGGGCTACAAGTGAGGATCTCAATTGTTTGTTGAAAATTGAGTTGTGACTTTTTTCCTGCACTTTACAACAGCAACTTGCATTTAAACATCGCCTTCAGAATCATCATGGAATCATGGAATGATCTTCTCTTCTTAGGCAGTCCTTCGGAACCGAGGATGACTTGCTTCCACATTAAAAATGAGTTCTCAGGTGACTGATGAGTCCAGTGCGGGACCTACAGTCTCTGTCACAGGTGGGGCAGACGGTGGTTGAAGGGGCGGGTGGGTGGGGTGCTTGGGTTGACGTGCGCTCCTTGCGCTGCCTGCGCTTGGCTTCCGCTTGCTCCCAGCAAAGAGACTCGAGGTGTTCGGCGCCTTCCTGGATGCTTCTCCATGTATTCATGGAATGATACAGCACAGGAGGTGGCCATTCGGCCCATCATGCCTGTGCCGGCTCTTTGAAAGAGCTCTCCAATTAGTCTCACTCCCCCTGTTCTTTCTCCAGAGCCCTACAGACATTTTCCCTTCAAGTATTTATCCAACTGTGGCGGAACCACCAAAGGACTCAGAGCGGTTGTACATAATTCCTTTAACAGAGATGTAGTTACTGTCTGTGCCTGTACCTTTAATTACACTGTTTGACTGTACAATGCCAGTTACCTTTACAGCACGTGATGACGTCATGCCGTTAGTCACGTGATGCCCCAACGGCGGGAAGAACGTGATGACGTCATGACGTCACTCTCCTGATCTGGGGTTCAGTCCTCGTGGAGTCCTCAGAGAGAATAGACCTGTTATTGATGTGTCCTAGCAGTTTCCAGTTTAAACTCGTTTGTTTTCATTAAAGTTCATTAATTTAATTATCTGAGTCGAACTCAGTCTTTTGATAGGAACCTCCGTTCCTACACAATTCCATTTTGAAAGTTACTATTGAATCTGCTTCCACTGCCCTTTCAGGCAGCGCGTTCCAGATCGCAACTCGCTGCGTTAAAAAAATTCTCCTCATCTTCCCTCTGTATTTTTTCCCAATTACCTTAAATCTGTGTCCTCTGGTTACCGACCCTCCTGACACTGGAAACAGTTTCTCCCTCTCTACTCTGTCAAAACCCTTCATGATATTGAACACCTCTATCAAATCTCCTCTGCTCTAAGGAGAACAACCCCAGCTTCTCTCAGTCTCTCCACGCAACTGAAGTTGCTCATCCCTGGTATCATTCTGGTAAAACTCCTCTGTACCCGCCCGAAAAAGTAAGGAGATAAGCAATGGAAAGCAAAGGATACCAGCTTCCAAATTTAACCATTGATCTCCTAACCTCAAAGGTCCTGTCCTCATAAGAACCCATGGGTCACAGCTTTGGGACCCTCTTAGCAACAACAGCAACAACAACTTGTATTTATATAGCACCTTTAACGTAGTAAAACGTCCCAAGGTGCTTCACAGGAGCGATTATCAAACAGAATTTGACACCGAGCCACATAAGGGGATATTAGGACAGGAGGGAGGTTTCAAGGAGTGTCTTAAAGGAGGAAAGAGAGGTAGAGAGGCGGAGAGGTTTAGGGAGGGAATTCCAGAGCATAAAAAAAAGAAAGACTTGCATTTCTATAGCGTCTTTCACGACCACCGGACGTCTCAAAGTACGTTACAACCAATGAAGTACTTTTTGAAGTGGACTCACTGTTGTAATGTGGGAAACGTGGCAGCCAATTTGCGCACAGCAAGCTCCCACAAACAGAGATAATGACCAGATAATCTGTTCTTGTTATGTTGATTGAGTGATAAATATTGGCCAGGACACCAGGGATAATTCCCCTGCTCTTCTTCAAAATAGGGCCGTGGGATCTTTTACATCCACCTGAGAGAGCAGACGGGGCCTCGGTTTAACGTCTCATTTGAAAGACGGCACCTCCAACAGTGCAGCACTCCCTCAGCACTGCTCTGGGAGTGTCAGCCTGTGCTCAAGTCTCTGGAGTGGGACTGTGAACCCACAACTTTCTGACTCAGAGGCGAGGGTGCTACCCACTGAGCTATGGTTGACACTCATGGGTCAGCTGTGGGCCCAGGCAACTGAAGGCACAGCCACCAATGGTGGGGCAATTAAAATCAGGGATGCACAAGAGGCCAGAATTTGAGAAGCGCAGATATCCCGGGGGTTTGTAGGGCTGGAGGAGAATACAGAGATAGGGTGGGGGGCGAGGCCATGGAGGGGTTTGAACACGAGGATGAGAATTTTAAATTCGAGGCGTTGCCGGACCGGGAGCCAATGTTGGTCAGCGAGCACAGGGGTGATGGGTGAACGGGACTTGGTGCGAGTTAGGACACGGGCAGGAGAGTTTTGGATGAGCTGATGTTTATGCAGGTTGGTAGGTGCCTGCCTCCTGTTATCTGCAGCCTCCTCTTGCAGGCAGAAAACCAACATTCGTAAGAAAGAGGATTGTGAGATGAGTTGTAACAGAAGTACCCAAAACAACAGCCACTCTAAGGTAAGTGTGTGAACGTGCTGCTGTACAGAACCTTTTTCTGGCTTAATGAATGCTGCTTGACACTTGACCTATATAATGGCTAAAACGAGCAGTGCTGTGATTGGGCGCCATGGCATAGTGAGACAGTAGACAATGAACATGCCTGTGCATTTACAAAGATCAGCACTTGCCAAAGCACTTTGCATTCTGTCTCTCTCCGCGATGCTGCCACAAGTTTACAGTGTGCATCGATGAAGGAACTTGGCAAGAAAACCCATTAAGATGTTGTCACACTTAGTCAATTTTTCTTCCTCAATTGCTCCCGGGTTCGGGCAGCTGGTGAGACAGGACCGACGGCTCCATCCGCGCTGCTCGGTCTGTACTCTTTATTGCTGCGTGATCCTCTCTTCCAAATAGAGAAGAAAGACTTGCATTTCGACAGCGCCTTTCACAACCTCAGGACGTCCCAAAGCGCTTCACAGCCAATGAAGTACTTTCTGAAGTGCCGTAAGTGCTGCTGTTAAGTGCATGTTTAATTATTGTCAGTAATAATTACCATATGCTTAATAAATCTGTGAATGTCTACCTGTGATGCTGTAATAACCCTATTATTTTGAGGAGTAACTTAGAAGGAGCACTTTATAAATCACTGGTCAGGCCTCCGCTGGAGTATTGTGGACAATTCTGGACACCACACTTCAGGAAAGATGTAAAGGCCTTGGAAAGGGTGCAGAGGAGGTTTACCAGGATGTTACCAGGGATGAGGGACTTCAGTTATGAGGAGAGGTTGGAAAAGTTTGGACTGTTCTCCCTGGAACAGAGAAGGTTAAGAGGTGACCTAACACCAATCTTTTTCTCTTCACATATCTATAAAAGCTTTTACAGTCAGTTTTTATGTTCCCTGCAAGCTTATTCTCATATTCTATTTTCCCTTTCTTAATTAATCCCTTTGTCCTCCTTTGTTGAATCCTAAACTTCTCCCAATCCTCAGGATTATTGCTTTTTCGGGCCAATTTATATGTCCTCTCCTTGGATCTTAACGTCAGACCCCTGGAGTTAACGTTTCAAACAACCCTGTTTCTCTCTCCACTGATGCTGCCTAACCTGCCGAGTATTTCCAGCATTTTCTGTTTTTATTTCAGATTTCCAGCATCCACAGTATTTTGCATCAATTATTATATATTTTTTTAATGCCACTTGTATGGGGCCTCTGTTCAATTTCACAGAGGCAGTGTGATAGGAACGTAGGAATGGGAGGAGGCAATTCAGCCCCTCGGACTTATTCCGCCATTCAATTAGATCATAGACAATGTCCCCTTTAAGCTGCATGGCCATGTAGTGCTCCAGGGGTCCGGCACTCCCGGGGTCTGACGCTCCAGGGGTCCGGCACTCCAGGGGTCCGACACTCCAGTGGTCTGACGCTCCAGGGGTCCGGCACTCCAGGGGTCTGACGCTCCAGGGGTCTGACGCTCCAGGGGTCCGACACTCCAGGGGTCTGACGCTCCAGGGGTCTGACGCTCCAGGGGTCCGACACTCCAGGGGTCTGACGCTCCAGGGGTCCGACACTCCAGGGGTCCGGCACTCCAGGGGTCTGACGCTCTAGGGGTCCGGCACTCCAGGGGTCTGACGCTCCAGGGGTCCGATGCTCCAGGGGTCTGACGCTCCAGGGGTCCAACATTCCAGGGGTCCGGCATTCCAGGGGTCCGGCGCTCCAGGGGTCCGACGCTCCAGGGGTCCGATGCTCCAGGGGTCCGACGCTCCAGGGGTCTGACGCTCCAGGGGTCTGACGCTCCAGGGGTCCGACGCTCCAGGGGTCTGACGCTCCAGGGGTCCGACACTCCAGGGGTCTGACGCTCCAGGGGTCTGACGCTCCAGGGGTCCGGCACTCCAGGGGTCCGACACTCCAGGGGTCCGACACTCCAGGGGTCTGACGCTCCAGGGGTCCGACGCTCCAGGGGTCTGACGCTCCAGGGGTCCGACACTCCAGGGGTCCGACGCTCCAGGGGTCCGGCACTCCAGGGGTCCGGCACTCCAGGGGTCCGACACTCCAGGGGTCCGACGCTCCAGGGGTCTGATGCTCCAGGGGTCCAACACTCCAGGGATCCAGCACTCCAGGGGTCCGGCACTCCAGGGGTCCGACGCTCCAGGGGTCCGGCACTCCAGGGGTCCGACACTCCAGGGGTCCGACACTCCAGGGGTCCGACGCTCCAGGGGTCCGACACTCCAGGTGGTCCGGCGCTCCAGGGGTCCGACGCTCCAGGGGTCCGGCACTCCAGGGGTCCGGCGCTCCAGGGGTCCGACGCTCCAGGGGTCCGGCACTCCAGGGGTCCGGCACTCCAGGGGTCCGACACTCCAGGGGTCCGACACTCCAGGGGTCCGGCGCTCCAGGGGTCCGACGCTCCAGGGGTCCGGCACTCCAGGGGTCCGGCGCTCCAGGGGTCCGGCACTCCAGGGGTCCGACACTCCAGGGGTCCGACACTCCAGGGGTCTGATGCTCCAGGGGTCCAACACTCCAGGGATCCAGCACTCCAGGGGTCCGGCACTCCAGGGGTCCGACGCTCCAGGGGTCCGGCACTCCAGGGGTCCGGCACTCCAGGGGTCCGGCACTCCAGGGGTCCGACACTCCAGGGGTCCGACACTCCAGGGGTCCGACGCTCCAGGGGTCCGGCGCTCCAGGGGTCCGGCGCTCCAGGGGTCCGGCACTCCAGGGGTCCGACACTCCAGGGGTCTGACGCTCCAGGGGTCCGACGCTCCAGGGGTCCGGCACTCCAGGGGTCCGGCGCTCCAGGGATCCGGCACTCCAGGGGTCCGACACTCCAGGGGTCCGACACTCCAGGGGTCCGACGCTCCAGGGGTCCAACACTCCAGGGATCCAGCACTCCAGGGGTCCGACGCTCCAGGGGTCCGGCACTCCAGGGGTCCGGCGCTCCAGGGGTCCGGCGCTCCAGGGGTCCGGCGCTTCAGGGGTCCGGCACTCCAGGGGTCCGACACTCCAGGGGTCCGACACTCCAGGGGTCCGACGCTCCAGGGGTCCAACACTCCAGGGATCCAGCACTCCAGGGGTCCGACGCTCCAGGGGTCCGACGCTCCAGGGGTCCGGCACTCCAGGGGTCCGGCGCTCCAGGGGTCCGGCACTCCAGGGGTCCGACACTCCAGGGGTCCGACGCTCCAGGGGTCCGGCACTCCAGGGGTCCGACACTCCAGGGGTCCGGCACTCCAGGGGTCTGACGCAGGCGGTGAGCCGGATGTTAAATTGAAATAAGCGCAGACTTTTGAATGGGCCGTGCAAAAAAATTACGGGGAACACTAATCATGACTGATCTGCATCTTAACTCCATCTATCCACCTTGGTTCCATAACCCTTAATACCCTTACCCAACAAAAATCTATCAATCTCGGGTTTGAAATTTTCAATTGACCCCCAGCCTCAACAGCTTTTTGGGGGAGAGAGTTCCAGATTTCCGCTCCCCTTTGTGTGAAGAAGTGCTTCCTGACATCACCCCTGAATGGCCTGGCTCTAATTTTAAGGTTCTGCCCCCTTGTTCTGGACTCCCCCCACCAGAGGAAATAGTTTCTCTCTCTCTACCCGAGCAACTCCTTTAATCAACTTAAAGACCTCGATTAGATCACCCCTTAATCTTCGATACTCCAGACATATGATGATGGAGCCCCAGGTTGCGCTGTATCCAGTTAGTGCCAAGGCTGCTTTCTCAGAATAAAACCATAGTTCGCAAACTTGTTTGGGGTTCATCTAACATACATTTCTTGTAACCTCTTGCACCCCACTAATTTCATTTACAACCCTCCACTTATCTTCCAGTCATTAGCAATGCTCCTCCTAATTTTGTTTTGGGGTGCGTGGTCCCTTTAATGGGCTGTGCGGTCCCTTTAACAGGCTGCGCAGCCCGTTTAAAATTCCAATTGAAAAGCCGGTGAGCGACCCGCCCGTGACCTCCAGACAGCTGCACGGCCACGCAGCTTAGCGGGAACGTTGGTCGTCTGTATATAAGTAGGTTGGGGAGGACTAGGGGATCTCAATTTTCAGTTGTGCAAGGCCAGATCTAGGTTAGATGTCATAGTGGACCTCTGGAACAGGCTGCCGGCTCGTGTGATCTGGGGGTCCTCGTACATGAAACACAAAAAGTTAGCATGCAGGTGCAGCAAGTAATTAGGAAGGCCAATGGAATATCGGCCTTTATTGCAAGGGGGATGGAGTCTAAAAGTAGGGAAGTCTTGCCTTAACTGTACAGGGCGTTGGTGAGACCACACCTGGAGTACTGCGTACAGTTTTGGTCTCCTTATTTAAGGAAAGATATACTTGCATTGGAGGCAGTTCAGAGAAGGTTCATTAGGTTAATTCCTGAGATGAAGGGGTTGTCTTGTGAAGAAAAGTTGAGCAGGATGGGCCTTTACTCATTGGAGTTTAGAAGAATGAGAGGGGATCTTATTGAAATGTATAAGATTCTGAGGGGGCTTGACAAGGTAGATGCAGGGAGGATAATAATAATAATCAACTTTTATTGTCATTGTTAGTGCACAAGTGCAGTACAACGAAATGTAGGCTTGCGGCTCCCGAGAGTGTACATTTAGATTAAGACATTTAAACATTCAACATACATTTAGCTTGTAATACATTAACATGAACATAACCATAATAAAGTGCATTGGCAGATGTGCAGGCTTTAGAGTTTATTTGTGGAGTTCAGTAGGATGACAGCCCTGGGAAAGAAGCTGTTCCTAAATCTGGTCGTTCGGGTGCGAATGCATCTGTAGCGTCTCCCAGATGGCAGGAGGGCGAACAGACTGTGGCTGGGGTGGGTAGGGTCTTTGATGATGGACCGTGACCTCCGTAAACAGCGTTTCTGGTATATGTGCTCTATGGTCGGTAGCCTGGTGCCGGTAATGCGTTGGGCAGTTTTGACTACCCGCTGCAGGGCTTTCCGGTCATAGTAGCTACAGCTGCCATACCATACTGTGATACAGTTTGTCAGGATGCTCTCTATTGTGCAGCGGTAAAAGTTAGAGAGGATCAGGGGTGACAGGTTACATCCCTTCAGCCTCCTTAGGAAATATAGGCGCTGCTGGGCCTTCTTCACCAGAGAGGAGGTGTTGAGGGACCAGGAGAGGTCTTCCGTGATGTGGACTCCGAGGAACTTAAAGCTGTCCACCCTTTCCACCACAGCCCCATTGATGTTTCCCTTGTGGGGGAATCTAGAACTCGGGGGCACAGTTTCAGAATAAGGGGTCGCCCGTTTATGACGGAGATGAGGAGGAATTTCTTCTCTCAGAGGTTCGTGAATCTTTGGAATTCTCTCCCCCAGAGAGCTGTGGAGGCTGGGTCATTGAATATATTCAAGGCGGAGATAGACAGACATTTGAGCTACAGGGGAGTCAAGGGTTATGGGGAGCGGGCAGGAAAGTGGAGTGAGGTCGACGATCAGCCATGATCTCATTGAATGGTGGAGCAGGCTTGAGGGGCCAAATGGCCGACTCCTGCTCCTATTTCTTATGTTTTTATGTGTGGTGGACGTCAGTCGCTGAATTCCCTTCAAGCCAGAGCTGGACCTGTTTCAGGCTGGGGCGGACAAGAGAGGTGCGCACCCCTCTTCATCTCACCCTATGTTACTACTGCATAAGGCTGATGTAGCTGTGGAGCAAACAACTATAATTTTACAGTGAGGTGGTTAAGCCAGGTAACTGGGTCAGGAGTAGCGGTGCGTGTCACGGTGATGCCTCCTCTGTATTTGTGAATGGGGCGTTGAGTCGCTCGATGTTCCGTGGTCTGTCCTGGGTGACCACAGTCACACACTGGAGAGATTTTAATTCCCCCGTTCGTGCGCCAAGTATCCGCGCCGGCCACGGTTAGTGTTGACGCGGTTCAGGGCTGCCTGTAAGCTTCGCGGAAATTCAAAGCCAGGGATCTCACCCGATCAACATTACCCTCTATTCCTTGCTCCCAGTGTACTTATCTAGGTTCCCCATAAATGCATCTGTGGTATTCGCCTCAACCACTCCCTGTGGCAGCGAGTTCCACATTCTCACCACTCTCTGGGGAAAGATGTTTCTCCTGAATTCCCTATTGGATTTATTATTGACTATCTTATATTTATGGCCCCTAGTTCTGGTCTCTCCACAAGTGGAAACATCGTCTCTACGTCGACCCTATTAAACCCTTTCATAATTTTAAAGACCTCTATTGGGTCACCCCTCATTATTCTCTTTTCTAGAGAAAAGGGACCCAGCCTGTTCAGCCTCTCTTTCAGATGAGACGTTAACCCGAGGCCCCGCCTACTCGCTCAGGTGGATGTAAAAGATCCCATGGCCACTATTTCGAAGAAGAGCAGGGGGAGTTCTCCCCGGTGTCCTGGGCCAATATTAATCCCTCAATCAACATCACTAAAACAGATTATCTGGTCATTATCACATTGCTGTCTGTGGGAGCTTGCTGTTCGCAAATTGGCTGCCGCGTTTCCCACATTACAACAGTGACTACACTTCAAAATGTACTTCATTGGCTGTAAAGCGCTTTGAGACGTCCGGTGGTCATGAAAGGCGCCATAGAAATGCAAGTCTTTCTTTCTTTTTTTCCCTCCTGATAGTTATAACCTCTTAGTTCTGGTATCACTGTAGTAAATCTTTTTTGCCCCTTCTCCAGTGCCTCAATGTGCTTTATTTATAATATGGAAACCAGAGCTGTTCGCAGTGCTCCAAGTGTGGTCTAACCAAGGTTCTGTATAATTTTAAATCACTTCTCTGCTTTTCAATTCTATCTCTCTAGAAATGAACCCTCGTGCTTTCTTTGCATTTTTTTTGCACCTCCTGATTTGTCTAGGCATTGGAAATGTTGCTTGAAAAATTCTATCCAATGCTCAGCACTGTTCCTGGTGGTTGCAGAGACTTCATTGTCTTCACCTGGCGTTCCTGGCTGTCACAACGGTGACTTGAGCCACCACTGGTGAGGTTAATCCTTCCAGTCTCTGCCTCCTCCTTCAAATAACCCAGGGACAGAGAACTTCCTTCAGAATCAAGTAATCTGCCTTGGAAATAGTCATTCAACCGCAAGATCCTGTGTTGCTGCTCACTGGCCACCTATCTGTATACCAATGGAGTGAACCCCACTTGCTGTTCATCAAGTTTGCTGTCAAGTTTCCGTTAAGATTGTTGTTATGAACAATAAGCAAGTGACCTGCTGGATAGACCTGTGCCCCTCCCTCTCTCTGTCCCCTTCTCCAGCCCTACAACCCTCCCTCTCTCTGTCCCCTCCTCCAGCCCTACAACCCTCCCTATCTCTGTAACCTCCTCCAGCCCTACAACCCTCCCTCTCTCTGTTCCCTCCTCCAGCCCTACAACCCTCCCTCTCTCTGTCCACTCCTCCAGCCCTACAACCCTCCCTCTCTCTGTCCCCTCCTCCAGCCCTACAACCCTCCCTCTCTCTGTAACCTCCTCCAGCCCTACAACCCTCCCTATCTGTGTCACCTCCTGCAGCCCTACAACCCTCTCGCTCTCTGTCCCCTCCTCCAGCCCTACAACCCTCCCTATCTCTGTAACCTCCTCCAGCCCTACAATCCTCCCTATCTCTGTCCCCTCCTCCAGCCCTACAACCCTCCCTATCTCTGTACCCTCCTCCAGCCCTACAACCCTCCGTAGATCTCTGCACTCCCCCCACTCTGTCCTCTTGCTCATCCCCGATTTCCATCGCTCCACCATTGGCGGCCGTGCCTTCAGCTGCCTAGGCCCCAAGCTCTGGAATTCCCTCCCTAAACCTCTCCACCTCTCTCTCCTCCTTTAAGACGCTCCTTAAAACCTACCTCTTTGACCAAGCTTTTGGTCACCAGTCGCAATATCTCCTTAATAACAACAGAAAATGCTGGAAAAACTCAGCAGGTCAGGCAACATCCGTGGAGAGAAATTTGAGTTGACGTTTCGGGTTGGACCCTTCTTCAAAACTGGAAAGAAAAGAAACTAGATCGGAGGCAGGGCTGCGATCGGACAAAAGAATAAAAGAAACAAAAGAAGTAAAAGAGATTAGAAGCTAGACGAGATGGTAATAGGCTGGGATTAGGCGTAAAGTGTACTGGCACTATCGCAATATCTCCTTATGTGGCTCGGTGTCAAATTTTGTCTAATAATCGCTCCTGTGAAGCACCTTGGGACGTTTTACTACGTTAAAGGCGCTGTATAAATACAAGTTGTTGTTGTATTGACTGATGTCGAATCGTGGTAACCGTGGTCGAGTGAGCAGTGATGAATAAATGTGGAGGTTGTCTAAAGTTCAGATTCCAGTAGGCGGCACAGCTCCATCATGGCCTCTCTAGTGAAGCAAAACCTGCGACATTTCGAGGTAGGCGTGTCCGGGCTCAGCAGACATGGCCGTGTGGGTAAGACCAGTCTGACACTCTCGTGGAGGTGAAGCTGCCTCACATCCTTCCTCTCATCCACTTCTGTCACGTCCAACAGAAGGGAGAAAGAACTTACATTTACATAGCGCCTTTCACGACCTCAGGAAGTGTGGTCACTGTTGTAATGTGGGAAACGGGGCAGCCAATTTGCGCACAGCAAGCTCCCACAAGCAGCAATGTGATAATGACCAGATAATCTGTTTCTGTTATGTTGATTGAGGGATAAATATTGGGCAGGGCACCGGAGAGAATTCTCCAGCTCTTCTTTGAAATAGTGGCAATGGGATCTTTTACGTCCACCTGAGAGAGCAGACGGGGCCTCGGTTTAACGTCTCATCCGAAAGACGGCACCTCCGACAGTGCAGCACTCCCTCAGCACTGCACTGGGAGTGTCAGCCTGGACTCTGTGCTCAACTCCCTGGAGTGGGAACCTTCTGACTCAGAGGCGAGTGTGCTGCCCACTGAGCCATGGCTGACATGTTTGTTTTAATTGGATTTATTCAATATTAAAAACATTTAAAGCATTGTGATCATTCCATTGTACCATACAATCACCCTTCACCGGTTTCCAGCAACAGAAACAAAGTCATGACTAACACATAAACAACCTGGAGAGGGTGCAGGGAAGATTTACAAGGATGATACCAGAAATGCGAGGGTATACCTATCAGGAAAGGATGAACAGGCTGGGGCTCTTTTCTCTTGAAAAGAGAAGGCTGAGGGGGTGACCTAATAGAGGTCTTTAAAATTATGAAAGGTTTTGATAAAGTGGATACAGAGAGAATGTTTCCACTTGTGGGGAAGAGCATAACTAGAGGCCATCAATATAAGATAGTCACCAAGAAATCCACTTGGGAATTCAGGAGAAACTTCTTTACCCAGAGAGTGGTGAGAATGTGGAACTCGCTACCACAGGGAGTGGTTGAGGCGAATAGTATAGATACATTTAAGGGGAGGCTGGACAAGCATATGAGGGAGAAGGGAATAGAGGGTTACGCTGATAGATTTAGATGAGGAAAGACGGGAGGAGGCTCGAGTGGAGCATAAACACCGCCATGGACTGGTTGGGCCGAATGGCCTCTTTCTGTGCCGTATATCCGATGTAATCTGATGTAAAACCTCACCACCATTCCACCACTCCGCACAGTCATTTCTCCACCGCTTATTTGTGTCAAAAAATAAAGTTTAATTTGTCTGTCATAATATTTATTAATCAATTGTACTTTAAAAACTGATCAAAAAATGCCATTCTTAAATTCCTTTCTGAATAAAACAACCACAGAGCCTTATAATGATCTTTTAACTTATATTTAAAATACTCTTTTAGATTGATTCTCCTCCCCTTAAAAAACAGAGCATTCCTTCTTTGCACAATCACGAATCTAGCCAAACTGAACATTAAATTAATCGCTGCTCCGCTAGGTTCGGGCGGACTCCACTGCAACCCTCATCTCAAAATTGAGTCCCACGGGATTCCCATTCTCGCTCTTCGGTCCCCACCCAGCAAAAAAACCTCACACAACTGCTGAACATAGCCAGCTGACCCAACACCCATTTTAAGATTTTAAGTTGCAGCAATGAAGAATACAACAGCACAGCTTCAAGCACTCGCTTCTTGAGCTACTCTAGATGTGCTTTTCCTTCAAGCCCCATTTTATAATGCTGATATCAGGAAACAACACATTACATAGCGTGTACAGCACAGAAACAGGCCATTCAACCCCACAGGTCTATGCCGGTGTTTATGGTCCACACGAGCCTCCTCCCGCCCCTACTTCATCTCACCCTCTCACCATGTGCAAGAACACCTTCCCTACAAGAGCATTGGGGGATCGAGCCTAGGCTTATTGCAATATCAGAAATATGATCAGGAGTCGGCCATACGGCCCCTCGAGCCTGCTCCACCATACGGCCCCTCGAGCCTGCTCCGCCATACGGCCCCTCGAGCCTGCTCCGCCATACGGCCCCTCGAGCCTGCTCCGCCATTCGGCCCCTCGAGCCTGCTCCGCCATACGGCCCCTCGAGCCTGCTCCGCCATACGGCCCCTCGAGCCTGCTCCGCCATACGGCCCCTCGAGCCTGCTCCGCCATACGGCCCCTCGAGCCTGCTCCGCCATACGGCCCCTCGAGCCTGCTCCGCCATACGGCCCCTCGAGCCTGCTCCGCCATACGGCCCCTCGAGCCTGCTCCGCCATTCAATAAGATCATGGCTGATCTTCGACCTCAACTCCACTTTCCCGCCCGATCCCCATATCCCTTGACTCCCTTAGAGTACAAAAATCTATCGATCTCAGCCTTGAATAGACTCAACGACTGAGCATCCACAGCCCTCTGGGGTAGAGAATTCCAAAGATTCACAATCCTCTGAGTGAAGAAATTCCTCCTCATCTCAGTCCTAAATGACCGACCCCTTATCCTGAGACTATGCCCCCTCGTTCTAGACACTCCAGCCAGGGGGAAACAGCCTCTCAGCATCTACCCTGTCAATCCCCCTCAGAATCTTGTATGTTTCAATGAGATCACCTCTCATTCTTCTAAACTCCAGAGAGTATCGGCCCATTCTACACAATCTCTCCTCATAGGACAGCCCTCTCATCCCAGGAATCAATCTAGTCAATCTTCTTCGCACCCCCTCCAAGGCAAGTATATCCTTCCTCAGACCAAAAGTGTACACAGTACTCCAGGTGTGGGCTGCAAATATAATTTGCTCACGTTGTTATTAAAATGAATCAGTGACATGAAGGCCAGAATTTTGCCAGTGCTCAGGGGGCGGGTTTGGAGGCGTGACATCCGGCAAACGTGCCTCCAATCAATCTTCCGAGGTGTCGGGTCCCCGATTTGCGCAGGGACCTGACACCTCGTGGTGGGAAGAGGATTATAGGCACTTAACTGCTTGTTAACAGGTTGTTAACAGGCAGTTAAGAGGCTTTTTGCAATTTTGACAAGCCTACTGCGGGCTTCCCGACGTCTGGACACCACGCCGGGTAAGTGTGGCGTGCTGTGGGTCTACTGTAATGTTTGTGCATTGATGACAGCTGCAGAAGTGGTGTGAAGGATCCAATGGTACACTGGTGAGTTTTAGAGGTAAGAAAGTGTTGGGAAAATCATTTTTAATGTATTTAGACTGACAAGTTTTGAAGTGTTTGCGTAGTCCCACCTCATTGGGAGAACCTCTCTCACCAGTGACAGGTCGCTTCTGTAACCTCACCTGCAGCTGCCATCTGTTCTAGCCTAAGGAGGGAGTCACTGGAGAGCCTGGGTGCAAGAGCTCACCTTTGTACAGTTGTCGTACGTGTCTTCACACTGTTCCCTTTGGGGAACTGTATGAAGTGGTGGAAGGATTTCTGGCCGCGATTAACGCTCCTTCCGTGACCGTAACCATCTTCGTACCAGCCATTAGGGTTGTTAGTCCTATGGCGGGACGGTTTTACGGGCTCCCACAACCCATACGAGGGGGGGGCCACCCACACCCACGGACGCAAGTATCCCGCTGGATGTCAACCCAGAATTTAGAGCCGGAGCTCCGACTCCACTTGCCGGGACTGTCTGGAGCGGGGTTCGAAACCCTACGCCTTCTGGCCCAGCGGCTTGGATGCTACCGCTACGCCAAAGGCCCACTCCCCTTTGTACAGTGATTGTCAGTGTTTGCAGCACCTCAATGCTGTCAAACACTGAAAAATCAGCTGTCAAAAAAGAAAATTGTGCGTGGCCCCTTTAAGAAAACCGGCAGATGACGCATCATCAACTGACATCATCTGACACCGGCTTTCTCTTAATTGGCCAGGCAAGCCTGCAGGGTGGGGTCAGCAAGGCCAAATTGACGTAAAATCACGTCTGGGTGTGTCGGACGTCGCTGGGGGGCGGGATTGGAACCCGGAAGGCAGCAGTCCTGCCCCCAAGCCGTATCGAGAGGAAAAATCATGGCCGTTATGTGACAGAGCGCTGTCAGTGTTGCGGACCTTAGGGTGAGAGCATTGGGGGAGGTGCATGGAATCAGGCGACACAGATCGCTGGCTGATTTCCTGGCCTCCATTTGGCCTTTTCATGTTGGCACCAACCATTCTGCTGACTGGCAGATTCGTCCTGTAATCTATTATTTATAACTTAACAAAGCTCAAGGAATAAATACATTGGAAGATAAATGATTAGCAGCTGACGATACACTAATTACTCTGTAATCTATTAACTGGCAACCTTTAAGTGTAGCAGCAGATCAGACATTAATCAGAGCTGCAAGTAAAAAGCCGCTTAAAAAATGTACATAGAACATAGAAACAGAAGATAGGAGCAGGAGTAGGCCATTCGGCCCCTCGAGCCTGTTCCGCCATTTGATGAGATCATGGCTGATCATCCAAACTCAGTACCCTGTCCCTGCTTTCTCCCCATATCCCTTGATCCCTTTAGCCTTAAGAAATATATTTAACTCCTTCTTGAATATATTTAACTCCTTCTTGAATATATTTAATGAGTTGGCCCATCGGACGCAGTGCAATACAGATCCATTTAGCCTGTTCCTTCACCTTCTCTTATAGAATCACAGAAATTTACGGCACAGAAGGAGGCCATTCGGCCCATCGTGTCCGTGCCGGCCGACAAAGAGCTACCCGGCCTAATCCCACTTTCCAGCTCTTGGTCCGTAGCCCTGTAGGTTACAGCACTTCAAGTGCACATCCAAGTACTTTTTAAATGTGATGAGGGTTTCTGCCTCTCCCACCCTTTCAGGCAGTGAGTTCCAGACCCCCACCACCCTCTGGGTGGAAAATGTTCTCCTCAACTCCCCTCTAATCCTTCCACCAATTACTTTAAATCTCTGCCCCCTGGTTATTGACCTCTCTGCTGAGGGAAATAGGTCCTTCCTATCCACTCTATCTCGGCCTATCTTCATTGAGCAGCTTTGAGTGCGGCACTAAGGGTTCAAATGCCAAGTCTGATGAACTGCCTGAGTTGATGCACTACAAGGGTTGAGAGCTGATTGTGTATCAACATAAATAGGGAGGTATTGCTTCAGTTGTACAAGGTATTGGTGAGACCGCACCTGGAATACTGCATACAGTTTTGGTGTCCATACTTAAGAAAGGACATACTTGCTCTCGAGTCAGTACAAAGAAGGTTCACTCGGTTAATCCCGGGGATGAGGGGATGGACATATGAGGAGAGGTTGAGTAGATTGGGACTCTACTCATTGGAGTTCAGAAGAATGAGAGGCGATCTTATTGAAACATATAAGATTGTGAAGGGGTCGGATCGGGTGGATGCGGGGAGGATGTTCCCGATGATGGGTGAAACTAGAACTAGGGGGCATAGTCTTAGAATAAGGGGCTGCTCTTTCAAAACGGAAATGAGGAGGAACTACTTCACTCAGAGGGTGGTAGGTCCATGGAATATGCTGCCCCAAAAAGCTGTAGAAGCTACATCATTACATAAATTTAAAACAGAAATAGACAGTTTCCTAGAAGTAAAGGGAATTAAGGGTTACGGGGAGCGGGCAGGAATTTGGACATGAGTCTAGGTTCGGATCGGTCATGGCCCTGTGGGTAGCGGAGCGGGCCCAGGGGCCGTGTAGCCTGATCCTGCTCCTATTTCGTGTGTCTAATTCTGTTAGATTCAGGAGATGGTTCTGTGATAGTGGATTGACGGTTAGGATCAGATCAGCCATGATCTTATTGAATGGCGGAGCAGGCTCGAGGGGCCGATTGGCCTACTCCTGCTCCTATTTCTTATGTTCAGTCTGTCAGACCGCTTGATGTGGCCCATTGACGTTTTGTGTATGAAAAATAAGACTAGCATTTCTATAGCGCCTTTCACGACCTCAGGACGTCACAAACCACTTCACAGCCAATGAAGTATTTTTGAAGTGTAGTCACTGTTGTAATGTGGGAAACGCGGCAGCCAATTTGGCACAGCAAGCTCCCACAAACAGCAATGTGATAATAACCAGATAATCTGTTTTAGTGATGTTGGTTGAGGGATAAATATTGGCCCCAGGACACCGGGGAGAACTCCCCTGCTCTTCTTCGAAATAGTGGCCGTGGGATCTTTTACAACCACCTCCCTCAGTAACATGAAAGTAACATAGCACATGGCACACCGCAGAAAGGACGTGAGGTTTGTCAGTGGGCAGCACTCTCGCTTTCTGAGTCAGAAGCTTGTGGGTTCAAATCCTACTCTAGGGGCTTGAGTACATAATCCAGGCTGACACTCCCAGAGAGTGCAGCACTGTCAGAGATGCCACCTTTTGGAGCAGACATTAAACCTCTTAGGTGGACGTAAAAGATCCCACAGCCACTATTTCAAAGGCAAGTTTTGCCCGGTGTCCTGGCGAATATTTATCACTAAAACAGATCGCTGAATCCCCCACCATCAACATCCTGGGGGGGTCACCATTGACCAGAAACTTAACTGGACCAGCCATATAAATACTGTGGCTACAAGAGCAGGTCAAAGGCTGGGTATTCTGCGGCGAGTGTCTCACCACCTAATTTCCACCATCGACAAGGCACAAGTAAGGAATGTGATGGAATACTCTCCACTTGCCTGGATGAGTGCAGCTCCAACAACACTCAAGAAGCTCGACACCATCCAGGACAAAGCAGCCCGCTTGATCGGCACCCCCATCCACCACCTTAAACATTCACTCCCTCCACCACTGGCGCACCGTGGCTGCAGTGTGTACCGTCTACAAGATGCACTGCAGCAACTCGCCAAGGCTTCTTCGGCAGCACCTCCCAAACCCGAGACCTCTTCCACCTGGAAGGACAAGGGCAGCAGATGCACGGGAACACCACCACCTCCAAGTCACACACCATCCTGACTTAGAAATATATCGGCCGATCTTTCATCGTCGCTGGGTCAAAATCCTGGAACTCCCTCCCTAACAGCACTGTGGGAGCACCTTCACCACACGGACTGCAGCGGTTCAAGAAGGTGGCTCACCACCACCTTCTCAAGGGCAACTAGGGATGGGCAATAAATGCCGGCCTTGCCAGCGACGCCCACGTCCCAGGAATGAATTTAAAAAACATTGATTATCTGGTCATTATCACATTGTGGGAGTTTGCTTTGTACAAATTGGCTGCCACGATTCCTTACATTATAACTTCAAAAGTACTTCCTTACGTCTTTCGGATGAGACGTTAAACTGAGGCCCCCGTCTGCTCTCTCGGGTGGATGTAAAAGATCCCACGGCACTATTTTGAAGAGGAGCAGGGGGAGTTCTTCCCGGTGTCCTGGGGCCAATATTTATCCCTCAATCAGCAGCACTAAAATACAGATGATCTGGTCATTATCACATTGCTGTTTGTGGGAGCTTGCTGTGCATAAATTGGCTGCCGCGTTTCCCACATTACAACAGTGACCACACTTCAAAAAAGTACTTCATTGGATGTAAAGCGCTTTGGGATGTCCGTTGGTCATGATAGGCGCTATAGAAATGCAAGTTCTTTTTTTCTGAGACTGAATAATGTGACAGGACCAGTAATATTACCGGGCCTTTTTTTTCCCCCAACAACAAATGATTTGGAAATTCCCTCAGGTACAGTAATCCCTCCCCAACCGCAGGGGGATACGTCCCTGAAAATCCCCGTGGTTAGTAAAACCGCGGTTGGCAAATACAGTATAAATGTTCCAAATAACACAATAAAAAAGAATATAAAAAGCAATAAAATCATGTTATTTAATCCTAAATTAAAAACCGTGTATACGCAAAATTCGCTGCCGCGGTTGGCAAAAAATTGTTGCAGAGAGGAAACCGTGTATACTTATAAATCCGCGTATGGCAAAACCGCAGTTGGGGCGGGATTCCTGTATCTACTGTATAAAGGTTAAACTGCATTTGGACAGCAAAGTATAACCAGCATGTTAATTCTTTTGTCAATTCAATACCATATTTAGCAGTTTGTTTCAATCTGACATTCCATTACCACCTCTCAATCCCAGCTCATCATGTGTGACACACAGATATAGATAGATAGATAGATAGATAGATAGATAGATAGATAGATAGATAGAAGGTAAAACGAGGGCAACAGAAAACAAAGAATGCATCTCAAAACAGTGAAACAATTGGCCTGTTTTGGGTAGAATGGAGCAATCTCTTTTTAATATACAAAACATTAAGCAAAAATGTTCCTGTCACCGATCGGAATGTGACATGTTACTCGATCAGTTCTGACAGAGCCTGGTGATGGACTTGTTGCGAAGTGGCAGACGGTTCTGTCAGCAATGGAAGGGTCAACCATTTAATAACTGGAGCATCTTAGCAGATTTACCGCAGTTTTTTCCCTTCCTCCCATTGGAAAGATTATGCGTAAATTCCCACGGCCCATTTCCACCGATCTCTCGTCCCGCTGTTCGAGGCTCTGTTTTGACATCTGAGCTTTCAGCCGACGCCGTGCCGTCAGTGAATGCGAGCCGCGGCAGTGACGGGAGCATCCGAAAGAAACCTCATTATACTCGGTGTCAGATTCGATGTCCCGTGTCAGGGAGGAAGGCTTCACTTATCCTGCAAGGGTCAATCAAAAGCCTCAACCAGAGAATCATTTCTGTATAAATTGGATTGCTGCAGGAACACCAGCCTCGCCAATGAAATGCAACCCTTGTACCTAAACGCTTTATTGCTTTTCACAGCCAGCACCGACTTTACGTAGCTTCTAGCAGCTTTTAATATTTCTCTTTGCCCACAGCAGTAAAGTTTTCGAGCGAACGTTAGCGCACTTCTGCCTCTTATTGTTCCGTCCCCAGGGGGATATTTCTACAGACAATGTCAATGGCACACAGGCACAGAGCTACCACTCCCATTCCAATCTCTTAAATAACAGGATTAGATTATTGTCATTGGAGCAGGGATATAAAAAGCGATGGGCAAGCACGGAATCGTACAGCACAGGAGGAGGCCATTCAGCCCGTCGTGCCTGTGCCGGCTCTTTGAAAGAGCTCTCCGATTAGTCCCACTCCACCTCTCCCCTTTCCCCACAGCCCCACAATTTTATTTCCTTTTGAAAGTTACTATTGAATCTGCTTCCACTGCCCTTTCAGGCAGCGCGTTCCAGATCACAACAACTCGCTGCGTAAAAAAAAAATTCTCATCTGGCTCTTTTGCCGAAGGGGGACGTACAATTACTCATAGAGGCATAGGGCTGGATTTTCTCAGCCCCGAGGAGGTGGGCATGGAGGCAGGACTGCTGGTAAAGTAGCAGTAAGTGGGGGCGGATGGCAAACCCGCCCCTATCCCGCCTCCATGCCCTTTTGCCAGCAGGCGGGAAGAAGTGCTGCTTCGGGCCCCGTCTCCTGGAGGCGGGAAAGGCATTAAATCCTTTTAACTTCCTGTTAACAGGTAGTTAACAGGCAGAAAAAAGGATTGGTGCCATGTTACCTTCTAAGGTGAAGGCTTCCCGACCTCGGAGAACCCCGCCGGGTTGGAGGAGACGTGAAGGAGGTCTGCGGGGGTCGGAGGCACCTGGAAGTAAGATGTAGAGGTGAGTGATGGGAGCAAGTGTAGAGTGGTAAGTATGGAAGGTGAGCGTTAAGTGTTAAAAAATGTTCACTTACCTTGTTTCCTGTCTACAGCCTTCATCTACCCTGGATCTGGAGACCCGACGTCCTCCTTGTCGATTTCACAGACTGGCTGTTGGATCCTCCGAACTAACAACCATCTGAAATCTACAAAGTTGAAAGGTTTGATGAGTCCTGAACATAAGAACTCATCGAATTACGGAGAATGTCAGCGTTTGACAGCTCCACAGAGCTGTCAAACGCTGACATTTCTTCTTTCAAGAAGTCTTGACAGATAGCACTTCAGACGTTGACGTGATCTGTCAGTGACTTCCCCCCTAATTGGCCTGCTGAGCCCGCAGGGCGGGCTTAACAAGGTCAATCAGGGGAAAATCCCTCTGGTTGGTCAGAAGGTGATGGAGGTGGGACATTGAACCGACAAGCAGCAGTTCCACCTCCAACTCGTCTCCATTGAGAAAATCCAGCCCATAGAGTCATAACGGCACAGAAGGAGGCCATTCGGTCCATCGAGTCCGTGCCGGCTCTCTGTAGAGCAATCCAGTCAGTCCCATTCTCCCGCTCTATCCCCGTAGCCCTGCAAGTTTATTTCCCTCAAGTGCCTATCCAGTCTCCCCTTGAAAACATCGAGTGTCTCCGCTTCCACCACTTCCGTCGGCAGCGAGTTCCAGGTCCTCACCATTCGCTGCGTAAGAAAGTTTTTCCTCACGTCCCCCCTGTATCTCTTGCCCAAAACCTTAAATCTGTGTCCCCTAGTCCTTGTACCATCAACTAGTGGGAACAGCCTTTCCCCGTCTAGCCTATCCAAACCCGTCATGATCTTGCACACCTCTATCAAATCACCCCTCAACCTCCTTTGCTCTAATGAAAACAAATCCAGATTCAGTTATTCTATTTCCAAGATAATAGGGTATCAAAGCATTCTTCACAATTCTTAACTTCAGAAATTAATACATTTCAGGCAAATTGTGCATGTTGTAGTGTAAGATCTTTCTAGTTTGGGTAAAAGGCCAAAATTCTCATACTGCTGGCATTTGACGGAACTAAGTCTGCGCTCTGATTGTGTGGTGACAAAAAAACAAGAACTTGCCTTTAACGTAGTAAAATGTCCCAAGGCGCTTCACAGGAGCGATTATCAGAAAAAATTTGACACCGAGCGATGTAAGGAGATATTAGGACAGGTGACCGAAAGCTTGGTCAAAGAGGTAGGTTTTAAGGAGCGTCTTAAAGGAGGAGAGAGAGGTAGAGAGGTTTAGGGAGGGAATTGCAGAGCTTAGGGCCCAGGCAGCTGAAGGCACGGCCACCAATGGTGGAGCGATTAAAATCGGGGATGTGCAAGAGGGCAGAATTAGAGGAGCGAAGAGATCTCGGAGGTTTGTGGGGCTGGAGGAGGTTACAGCGATAGGAAGGGGCGAGGCCATGGAGGGATTTGAAAACAAGGATGTGAATTTTAAAATCGAGGCGTTGCCAGACCGGGAGCCAATGTAGGTCAGCGAACACAGGGGGTGATGGGTGAACGGGACTGGGTGTGAGTTAGGACACGGGGCAGTGAGCACAGTGGGTGATGGGTGAACGGGACTGGGTGTGAGTTAGGACACGGGGCAGTGAGCACAGGGGGTGATGGGTGAACGGGACTGGGTGTGAGTTAGGACACGGGGCAGTGAGCACAGGGGGTGATGGGTGAACGGGACTGGGTGTGAGTTAGGACACGGGGCAGTGAGCACAGGGGGTGATGGGTGAACGGGACTGGGTGCGAGTTAGGACACGGGGCAGTGAGCACACGGGGTGATGGGTGAACGGGACTGGGTGTGAGTTAGGACACGGGGCAATGAGCACAGGGGGTGATGGGTGAACGGGACTGGGTGTGAGTTAGGACACGGGGCAGTGAGCACAGGGGGTGATGGGTGAACGGGACTGGGTGCGAGTTAGGACACGGGGTAGTGAGCACAGGGGGTGATGGGTGAACGGGACTGGGTGTGAGTTAGGACACGGCGCAGTGAGCACAGGGGGTGATGGGTGAACGGGACTGGGTGTGAGTTAGGACACGGGGCAGTGAGCACAGGGGGTGATGGGTGAACGGGACTGGGTGTGAGTTAGGACACGGGGCAGTGAGCACAGGGAGTGATGGGTGAACGGGACTGGGTGTGAGTTAGGACACAGGGCAGTGAGCACAGGGGGTGATGGGTGAACGGGACTTGGTGTGAGTTAGGACACAGGGCAGTGAGCACAGGGGGTGATGGGTGAACGGGACTGGGTGTGAGTTAGGACACAGGGCAGTGAGCACAGGGGGTGATGGGTGAACGGGACTGGGTGTGAGTTAGGACACGGGGCAGTGAGCACAGGGGTTGATGGGTGAAAGGGACTGGGTGTGAATTAGGACACGGGGCAGTGAGCACAGGGGGTGATGGGTGAACGGGAGTGGGTGTGAGTTAGGACATGGGGGCAGTGAGCACAGGGGGTGATGGGTGAACGGGACTGGGTGTGAGTTAGGGCACATGGCAGTGAGCACAGGGGGTGATGGGTGAACGGGACTGGGTGTGAGTTAGGACACGGGGCAGTGAGCACAGGGGGTGATGGGTGAACGGGACTGGGTGTGAGTTAGGATACGGGGCAGTGAGCACAGGGGGTGATGGGTGAACGGGACTGGGTGCGAGTTAGGACACGGGGCAGTGAGCACAGGGGGTGATGGGTGAACGGGACTGGGTGAGAGTTAGGACACGGGGCAGTGAGCACAGGGGGTGATGGGTGAACGGGACTGGGTGTGAGTTAGGACACGGGGCAGTGAGCACAGGGGGTGATGGGTGAACGGGACTTGGTGTGAGTTAGGACACGGGGCAGTGAGCACAGGGGGTGATGGGTGAACGGGACTTGGTGTGAGTTAGGACACGGGGCAGTGAGCACAGGGGGTGATGGGTGAACGGGACTGGGTGCGAGTTAGGACACGGGGCAGTGACCACAGGGGGTGATGGGTGAACGGGACTGGGTGTGAGTTAGGATACGGGGCAGTGAGCACAGGGGGTGATGGGTGAACGGGACTGGGTGTGAGTTAGGACACGGGGCAGTGAGCACAGGGGGTGATGGGTGAACGGGACTGGGTGTGAGTTAGGACACGGGGCAGTGCGCACAGGGGGTGAAGGGTGAACGGGACTTGGTGTGAGTTAGGACACGGGGCAGTGAGCACAGGGGGTGATGGGTGAACGGGACTTGGTGTGAGTTAGGACACGGGGCAGTGAGCACAGGGGGTGATGGGTGAACGGGACTGGGTGGGAGTTAGGACACGGGGCAGTGAGCACAGGGGGTGATGGGTGAACGGGACTGGGTGTGAGTTAGGACACGGGGCAGTGAGCACAGGGGGTGATGGGTGAACGGGACTGGGTGTGAGTTAGGACACGGGGCAGTGAGCACAGGGGGTGATGGGTGAACGGGACTGGGTGTGAGTTAGGACACGGGGCAGTGAGCACAGGGGGTGATGGGTGAACGGGACTTGGTGTGAGTTAGGACACGGGGCAGTGAGCACAGGGAGTGATGGGTGAACGAGACTGGGTGTGAGTTAGGACACGGGGCAGTGAGCACAGGGGGTGATGGGTGAACGGGACTGGGTGTGAGTTAGGACACGGGGCAGTGAGCACAGGGGGTGAGGGGTGAACGGGACTGGGTGTGAGTTAGGACACAGGGCAGTGAGCACAGGGGGTGATGGGTGAACGGGACTGGGTGTGAGTTAGGACACGGGGCAGTGAGCACAGGGGGTGATGGGTGAATGGGACTGGGTGTGAGTTAGGACACGGGGCAGTGAGCACAGGGGGTGATGGGTGAACGGGACTGGGTGTGAGTTAGGACACGGGGCAGTGAGCACAGGGGGTGATGGGTGAACGGGACTTGGTGTGAGTTAGGACACGGGGGCAGCAGAGTTTTGGATGACCTCAAGTTTACAGAGGGTAGAAAATGGGAGGCCGGCCAGGAGTGCGTTGGAACTTGCATTTATACAGCGCCTTTAACATAGTAAAGCACCCCAAGGCGCTTCACAGGAGCGATTATCAAACCAAACGTGTCGCCGTGCCACCCGAGGAGATATTAAGACAGGTGCATCTTAAAGGAGGAGAGAGAGGTAGGGAGGCGGAGAGGTTTGGGGGGGGTTTAAAATGTAGCAGTATCGCAAAGTACACGTTGATTTGACCCGTCCATTAACAATGTGCGAGGATTCAGTAATCTATTGCTGGGGGAGGAGTAACAGGAAGTCCACAAGACTACAGAACCTTGAGTGGCTTCAATGGCATCCGATTTCATTATTACTGCTACGGGGTACCCCATGTAGGATACAGCACCTTTCACGACCTCAGGACGTCCCAAAGCGCTTTACAGCCTATGAGGTACTTTTCAAGTGTAGTCACTGTTGTAATGTAGGAAATGTGGCAGGCAATTTGCGCACAGCAAGCTCCCACAAACAGCAATCTGATAATGATCAAATAATCATTTTTTTTAGTGATGTTGATTGAATGATAAATATTGGCCAGGACACCGGGGAGAACTCCCCTGCTCTTCTTCGAAATAGTGGCCGTGGGATCTTTTACGTCCACCTGAGAGAGACAGAGTTTAATGTCTTATCTGAAAGACGGCCCCTCCGACAGTGCAGCACTCCCTCAGTACTGGCACTGGGAGTGTCGGCCTAGATTTTGTGCTCAAGTCTCTGGATTGGGACATGAACCACTAGGAAGGTGGCACAACAGAAACACTGCGCTGCAACAAAAGCAAAATACTGCGGATGCTGGAAATCTGAAATAAAAACAGAAAATGTTGGAAACACTCAGCAGGTCAGGCAGCATCTGTGGAGGGAGAGAAACAGAGTTAACGTTTCAGGTCGGTGACCTTTCATCAGAACTGGAAAAAGTTAGAGAAGTAACAGGTTTTTAAGCAAGTGCGGGGGCAGGGAAAGGGGGGAGGGGAGGAAAGAACAAAAGGGAAGGTCTGTGATAGGGTGGAAGGCGGGAGAGATTAAATGACGAAAGGGATGATGGAGCGAGGCAAAAGGAGAAAGAAAGACTTGCATTTCTATAGCGCCTTTCACAACCACCGGATGTCTCAAAGCACTTTACAGCCAATGAAGTACTTTTGAAGTGGAGTCACTGTTGTAATGTAGGAAATGCGGCAGCCAATTTGCGCACAGCAAGCTCCCACAAACAGCAATGTGATAATGACCAGATAATTTGTTTTTTATTGTTGGTTGAGGGATCAGTATTGGCCCCAGGACACTGAGGATAACTCCCCCTGCTCTTCTTTGAAATAGTGGCCATGGGATCTTTGACATCCACCCGAGAGAGCAGACGGGGCCTCGGTTTAACATCTCATCCGAAAGACAGCACCTCTGACAGTGCGGCGCTCCCTCAGCACTGCACTGGAGTGTCAGCCTAGATTTATGTGCTCAAGTCCCTGGAGTGGGGACTTGAAGCCCACAACCTCCTGACTCAGAGGCGAGGGTGCTGCCCACTGAGCTGAGATGACAATGGGACAAGCAAAGAAACAAAAGATGGGTCGAGAGGAGGTGTAAATGGTAACAGCATAGAAACATAGAGATAGGAGCAGGAGTAGGCCATTCGGCCCTTCGAGCCTGCTCCGCCATTCAATGAGATCATGGCTGATCATCCAAATTCAGTACCCTGTCCCTGCCTTCTCCCCATATCCCTTGATCCCTTTAGCCTTAAGAAATATATCCAACTCTTTCTTGAATATACTTTATGAACTGGCCTCCACCGCCCTCTGTGGCAGAGAATTCCACAGGTTCACCACTCTCTGGGTGAAGAAATTCCTCCTCATTTCAGTCCTAAATGGCTTACCCCTTATCCTTAGACTATGACCCCTGGTTCTGGACTCCCCGGCCATCAGAAACATCCTTCCTGCATCTAGTCTGTCCAGGCCTGACAGAATTTTATAGGTTTCGATGAGATCCCCTCTCAATCTTCTAAACTCCAGTGAGTATAAGCCCAATCGACACAATCTCTCCTCATACGTCATTCCTGCCATCCCAGGTATCAGCCTGGTGAACCTTCGCTGCACTCCTTCCATGGCAAGAATGTCCTTCCTCAGGTAAGGCGACCAAAACTGCACACAATACTCAAGGTGTGGTCTCACCAAGGCCCTGTACAACTGCAGCAAGACATCCTTGTTCTTGTACTCGAACCCTCTTGCTACGAAGGCCAACATACCATTTGCCTTCTTAACCGCCTGCTGCACCTGCATGCTTACCTTCAGCGACTGGTGCACAAGAACGCCCAGGTCTCTTTGCACTTCCCCTTCTCCCAATCTATTGCCATTCAAATAATAATCTGCCTTCCTGTTTTTGCCACCAAAGTGGATAACCTCACATTTATCCACATTATAGTGCATTTGCCATGTTTCTGCCCAATCACCCAACCTGTCCAAATCGTACTGAAGTTTCACGACATCCTCCTCACAACTTACCCTCCCACCCAGCTTTGTGTCGTCTGCAAATTTGGAGATATTACATCCAATTCCCTCGTCCAGATCATTAATATATATTGTGAACAGCTGGGGTCCTAGGACCGATCCTTGCGGTACCCCACTAGTCACTGCCTGCCACTCGGAAAACGACCCGTTTATTCCAACTCTTTGCTTTCTGTCTGCCAACCAGTTCTCTATCCAAGTCAATACCTTGCCCCCAATCCCATGTGCTTTAACTTTACACGCTAATCTCTTATGCGGGACCTTATCGAAAGCCTTCTGAAAGTCCAAATACACCACATCCACTGGTTCTCCCTTATCTATTTTACCAACTGCCTAAGAAGAAGAAGACCTCTCATTCTTCTAAACTCCAGAATCATTACCAACACCCGCTCTCCGACAAAATGTGTTATCACTTCCCAATTCATCCGTAAACATTGTCAGCCCTGCAATAGGCAGGGTGCAAATAGTATTTAATGTTACTATGAAAAGTTGGAAACTGAATGAATGTTCTCTTTCATAAGAACATAAGATATAGGAGCAGGAGTCGGCCATTCGGCCCCTCAAGCCTGCTCCGCCATTCAATAAGATCATGGCTGATCCTCAACCTCAACTCCACTTTCCCGCACTATCCCCATATCCCTTGATTTCTTTAGTGCCTAAAAATATATCGACGACTGAGCCTCCACAGCCCTCTGGGTTAGAGAATTCCAAAGATTCGCCACCCTTTGAGTGAAGAAATTTCTCCTCATCTCAGTCCTAAATGGCCGACCCCTTATCCTGAGACTGTGCCCCCTGGTTCTAGACTCTCCAGCCAGGGGGAAACAGCCTCTCAGCATCTACCCTGTCAAGCCCTGTACTCTAACCCCAATTCAGATTGTCTTTCCCTTTTGACCAGGGAATTAGTTCAAATGACAGAGCACTCGCTTAGCACGTGAGAGGTAGCCGGATCGATGCCCGCATTCTCCACCCCTCTTTTATGCAGATATAGGGATCGGGTGGGAAAGTGGAGATGAGGTCGATGATCAGCCGTGATCTTATTGAATGGCGGAGCAGGCTCGAGGGGCCGAATGGCCGACTCCTGCTCCTAGTTCACATGTTTTCTCCTCTCCTAAAGGCATTGAACTGAAGCATGTTGGGGAGCAGTTCAATGAGTGCTGGCCGCTCTCTCGTACCCCATTCAGGTGGCCATTCTGCATGTGTGTGACTTGATAACTATTATGTGTATTCCTTGAATCATAGAATAATAGAATAGTGCAGCACAGAAGGAGGCCATTTGGCCCATCGAGTCTGCACCGGCTCTTTCGAAGAGCAATCCAGTTAGTCCCACTCCCCCGCTCTCTCCCCATATCCTTGCAATTTTTTCTATTTCAAGTATTTATCCAATTTCCTTTTGAAGGTTACTATTGAATCTGTATCCACCACCCTATCAGGCAGCGCGTTCCAAATCCTAACCACTCGCTGCGTAAAATAGTTTTTCCACATGTCGCCTCTGGTTCTTTTACCAGTCACCATGAATCTGTGCCCTCTGGTTATCGACCCTTCAGATGAAAGGGCTGTTCTATGAGAAGAGATTGTGTAGAATGGGCCTGTACTCTCTGGAGTTTAGAAGAATGAGAGGTCTTCTTCTTCTTAGGCAGTCCCTCGGAACCGAGGATGATTTGCTTCCACATTAAAAATGAGTTCTCAGGTGACTGATGAGTCCAATGCGGGACCTACAGTCTCTGTCACAGGTGGGGCAGATGGTGGTTGAAGGGGCGGGTGGGTGGGGTGCTTGGGTTGACGTGCGCTCCTTCCACTGCCTGCGCTTGGCTTCCGCTTGCTCCCGGCGAAGAGACTCGAGGTGTTCGGCGCCTTCCCGGATGCTTCTCCTCCACTTTGTACAGTCTTGGGCCAGGGATTCCCAGGTGTCGGTGGGGATGTTGCAATTTTTCAAGGAGGCTTTGAGGCGTTTGAAGCATTTCCTCTGCCCACCTGGGGCTCTCTTGCTGTGTCAGAGCTCCGAGTAGAGCGCTTGTTTTGGGAGTCTCGTATTGGGCATGTGGACGATTTGGCCCATCCATTGGAGCTGATCGAGCGTGGTCAAAGCTTCGATGCTGGGGATGTTGGTGTGAGCGAGAACACTGACGTTGGTGCGCCTATCCTGCCAATGGATTTGCAGGATCTTGCGGAGGCAGCGTTGGTGGTACCTCTCCAGTGCTTTGAGGTGCCTGCTGTACATGGTCCATGTCTCTGAGGCATACAGGAGGATGGGTATCACTGCTGCTCTGTAGACCGTGAGATTGGTGCCGGGTTTGTGGTCCTGGTCTTCAAACACTCTCTTCCTCAGGCAACCGAAGGCTGCACTGGCACACTGAAGGCGGTGTTGGGCTTTGTCATCGATGTCTGCCCTTGTTGACAGTAGGCTCCCAAGGTATGAAAAGTGGTTCTCGTTGTCCAAGGCCTTGTCGTGGACTTTGATAATCGGGGGGACAGTATTGTGTGGTGGGGGCAGGTTGGTAGAGGACCTTCGTCTTACAGATGTTTAGTGTAAGGCCCATGTTCTCGTACGCTTCGGCGAAGGTGTTGACGATGGTTTGGAGTTCGACCTCCGAGTGTGCGCAGACGCAAGCATCGTCTGCATACTGTAGTTCGATGACAGAGAGTGGGATGACCTTGGATCTGGACTGGAGGCGACGGAGATTGAACAGTTTCCCGTTTGTTCTGTAAATTAGCTCCACTCCAGCAGGGAGCTTACTGAGGGTGAGATGGAGCATTGCAGCAAGGAAGATCGAGAAGAGCGTTGGTGCGGTGACACAGCCTTGCTTGACCCTGGTCCATACGTGAATTGGGTCTGTGGTGGAACCATTGGTCAGGATCACGGCTTGCATGTTGCCGTGAAGCAGGCGGAGGATGGTGACAAACTTTTGAGGGCAGCCGAATTTGAGGAGGACACTCCATAATCCCTCACGGTTGACAGTGTCGAAGGCCTTTGTGAGATCAAAGAAGGCCATGTACAGCGGTTGGTGCTGTTCCCTGCATTTCTCTTGTAATTGACGTGCGGTGAAGATCATGTCCATTGTGCCCATTAGTGGGCGGAATCCGCATTGCGACTCTGGGAGGAGCTCTTCAGCCACTGGGAGAAGGCGATTGAGGAGGATTCTTCCAATGACTCCCTGTGGCAGACAGCAGGGGAACTCCTCTGTAATTACCGTAATCGGACTTTTCACCTTTCTTGAAGATGGTCACAATTACGGCATCTCTGAGATCCCCTGGCATGCTCTCCTCCTTCCAGATAAGAGAAATGAGTTCATGAATTCATGCCAGTAGTGTTTCTCCGCCATGCTTTAGTGCCTCGGCAGGGATTCCATCTGCTCCTGAGGCTTTGTTGTTCTTCAGTTGTCGGATGGCCTTTTCAACCTCATGCCGGGCTGGGGTTGTGCAGAGATGGTGGCGGGTAGCATGCTGCGGGATGGAGTTGAGGACACTCGTGTCTGTAAAGTCTGTGGGTTGTATAGCGAAGTAATACACAGACTACAAGAGTAACTTAAACAGGACTTTACTATTCGAAGGTCAGGGCGAATCTGCCCAATAAATTCTGCCACAGCACTTATATACCGGTGTGGTCACCGTCGGTATTACAGTATACAGCAGCCAGGATAAAGTAGTGCCACACCCAAAATAGTTCTCTTAAAGGTGGACGGTTACATACAATAGTTCTCTTAAAGGTAGAACAGTTACATACACTACAATCCTCTCTTTTTAGCTTACAACATACTTATTCCCCATTAACATAACATCATAACATATCCAACTTCATGTTACAACAGTTCACAGAGGTAGTCTCTGCGGAAACAGTTCACAGATTCAGTCTCTGCGGGAAACAGTTCACAGATTCAGTCTCTGATCTTCTTGACTCGGTCCGGACCACGCCTCCGTGGTGTAGTCGGGTCACCTTGCTAGAGGGACTCATCCCATAGTCCTTCCCTAGACTTCACAGCTTTACTTCCATCACTTCTGAACCAGCATTGCTGACTTTTTAAAACAAACAAAAAACAGTTGGATTGCCTTGGGAAATTTTCCTACCTTCCAACTGATTTGGCTCCGTTCGGGGGACCACGTGTGTGATCGGGTAGAGGTAATAATGGTTCAGATGGTTATCATCTTCTGCTTCGTCTTTTCCTTTTTTGCTTCTTGGAGACTCTCGGAGCTCCATTGTCAGCTGCCAGCTGTAACGCCACCATCTCCCTATGTTCCTTAGACTTTAAGTGATTCATCCTGATTTCGGCACTTTGGGAGTCCTCGGCACAAGCTGGGCAGACCAGGTCCTCGTAATATTCAGTGTCACTCAACAGATCATGGTAATATTCGGTGTCGTCCTGAGCTAGGCCAGCGAGAGGGTCTTCTATTTCCTCCTTACCCAGCTGGACGTTAGCCGACTTTTGTTCCAAATCCCGACATCTGTCCTGAAGAGACTTCATCATGCGTTCAGATTCATCCCGCTTTTTCTGGGCTTCCTGCAAGTCTTTTACTAATGACCTCATTTGTGATTTCAATACTTCAACTTCATTCGGAGATTGATTGATCGGACTATTCAATCCCTCTACTGAAGTAGCTGTTTCAGTATTCTGTTGTTCTACATTGCCATGCGTCAGCGTACTTTTGGCATCCAAGGGCTGTTCTGCTGCAGACTTCTCAGTCTGGGTTGCCACCTCAGCTCTTCCAATGACTTTTGAGAGCTCCCTTCCCTTTGAAGATTGAGGCTCGTATTTAAATTTTTCCCATTTTAGAGTTTTATCCCTCAGCATATGAATGAGTTGGCTGACTGTTAACTCTTCTGCCATCATCCCTTTTCCATTAACTACAGGGCTGTTTATAACCTTGCCCTGGAGGAGTTGGCTGACTGTTAACTCTTCTGCCATCATCCATTTCCCATTAGCTGCAGGGCTGTTTAGAACCTTGCACTGGGGTCCCTTTGCTGCTTCTACTTCGCCATCATCCGCAGCCTCCACCATTCGAATTTCCACAAATGAATCGTCCGGTGATGCTGTACCCGACTTCAGTAGGAGCTCGGAATTCATGGCGACCAAATCAGCCTTTTCTGCCTGCAACCTGCTAACAAGCGCCTTCAGTTGCTGAACATCTTGCTCCACCAGATTAGAGCACGCACCTTCAGAGATCGAATCAGCTTTGATTCGTTTGGCCTCCTCGCGCAGACGGTTTGTGTGCTCCTGCTCCATTTTCTCCCCCAGCTGCTTCTGTTGTCTTTCCAGATTCTCCCACTCTGTGTCCAAGAACTTTTTCATTGCTGTTGTCTCTTGCTCAAGACGGCAACTCAATTGTTCTAATTGCTGTTGTAATTTGAAATAAAGTTGAGTTTGAGCTCGGTGTTCCTCAGTAATGTATATGTCTGTAAACTGGACAGACTCAGAATTCTCTGTCAAACTATGTTGTTGTTGTTCAGTGGAATTCTGTTCTGAAACTTTGTTCTCCTCTGGAGCATAAGCCTTTATGCACGCCTTCGTTTTTCCAACCTCAGTCAGCAAGTTCATTTTAGACTTGTCTTTCATACTTGGGCTGGTCTCATCGTCATCCGTTTCAGAGTCTGAGCTGATTGTCTGCACCGAGTCCTCACTCGTTATTGCTTTTAGGTAGTGCCATTCCATGTCTATTTTCTTGATCCACTCCCGTCCTAGAAGTGGTGGTCCTCCCTCAGGTAGTACATATAAGTCCATTCCTGGGTGTTCTTTGCCCCTGTCTCTCACCTTGACTCTTATCTTCCCCATGGGGTATACTTTATGCCCCATGTATGTCTGCAATACGAACTTGGTATCTCTCAAGGGTATATGTGAGAATAGCCGGTTGTAATCCCTTCGATTTATGACTGATAGGGCTGATCCAGTGTCCAACTCCATTTTCACTTGGACTCCGGCTATTTTTAGCATGACCCAGATAGTTTGTAGGTCAGCTTTCTTACTACCAGACTACCCAGTTCCTGGCCGTTTGGGTCTGAATCCGAATTCTGTTCGTTTGAACTCTTCTCAGCCACCTTGTGTACTTTGTTGTACTTTCCCTGTGATGGCTTTTTTTGGTTGTTGGTCTTCTTTCCTGACCGGCATACTTTAGCTATGTGACCCAGTTTGCCACATTTTCTACATTCCTGGTTTTTAAACCAGCATTGGTTCTGGTCGTGTGTTGTCTTCCCACAACGATAACATTTCGTTGTACCCGAAGTAATTTGATCCACACTGAGTACCGCTGCCTTTAGCTGCATTTCCGCAGTTCCTTTCGCTGCGGCTTCGTGCGATGCTGCAATAAGGACAGCCCTCTCAAGTGTAAGGTCGTTCTCTTCGAGTAGTCGCTTTTGCGTTCCTTCCTTCGACAGCCCGCACACGAACTTGTCTCGCAATGCCTCTGTCAGATTTCCTCCAAACTGGCAGTATTTCGCTAGTCTACGCAGTTCGACCAAGTATTCCACGTTGCTTTCCTCTTTCCGTTGCGTTCTTGCATAAAATTTGAATCGTTCCGCCAACATCAGCGGTGTGGGGTTCAAGTGATCCTTCAGAACAGCAACAATATTATCGAAAGTCTGATCCGCCGGTTTAGCTGGTGATAGAAGATGCTTCAATAACCCATATGTCTTCGTGCCCATCGAGTTTAGCAAGGTTATAGCTTTATCATCATCTTCTATTTTATTGGCCTCACAATATATCTCGATACGTTCTACGTACGTGGCCCAATCTTCCACCTCCGCATCGAAGTTGTTGATGTTACCATGCTTAGGCATCTTCACTATCTCCCACTATCTTTCTGCGAAACAACAGGATTTCTCTTTAACTTTTTAACTTTTTTTTTCCAAAAATGGCGGTTTCCCGCGCTTGTCTTCTTCCCCGCCTACTGGCAAAATGGCGGTTTCCCACGCTTGTCTTCTTCCCCCCTACTGGCAAAATGGCGGTTTCCCACTCCTGACTTCTTCCTCTGGTGGGAGGGGTAAGCTTTGCCCTCGGGCGACGACCGCTGGTTTACGGGGTTTGTAGCCTGTGCGCCGGCTTCAGTTTATTCTGAAGCGCGCGCTAGAAAAGCCGATCGCGTTCCTTGTTCCCCCCCCCCTTCTTCTTTTCGGCAGGGGCAACCGGCGCTGGGGACAACCAGTTGGCGTCGGACAGATCCAGCTCCTGGTCTTTCACGGCAGCTGCTGCAAGCCGCTGGCCGGAACCTCGCTCGGTCTCTCTCTCGGGCTCTGTCTCTCCCGCTCGCGCGGCTCTCGCTCGCTCTCTCTCGGGCTCTGTCTCTCCCGCTCGCGCGGCTCTCCCTCAGCGGCTTTAAACGCCTCTCCCAGACCTCCCGCAGTCCGGTCCTTTCCTCCCCGGCTGCGGCTGATTCTTCGCGGGTTATTTAGTTATTTATTTATTGATTGCCTCCGCGCCTTATGATCCCGGTCGCAGCGCCTCGCGGCCTCGGTAGGTGCCCGGCCTTTTTCGCTCCAATCGCGCCTCCCAGCCCTCTCGCAGTCCGGTGCTTTCCTCCCCGGCTGCGGCTGAGTTCTCCATGGCTTATTTATTTTTATATCTTCCCGCACCTTACGATCCCGGTCGCAGCGCCTCGTGGTCGCGGTAGTTGTCTGGCCTTTTTTGCCGTCGTGGTCTAGCCGTCTCACAACGCTCCCCAGCCCGCTTGTACCGCGGCTTCCGTGCTCCACGCTGCCCCGTCTCAGCGCCTCTGGGCCCGACTTCTGTCCGGCTCCTTTCCCCCTCGACCGTGGTCGAGTTCACTGCCCTTATCCTCCGTTTATTTTATTTTTTTATTTTTCCTTTACTCACAGTCACCGTGGCCGACTTGCTTCTCGTGTTGATCGGCTCACTCACCACCGTGGCAGAAGGGACAATCCGTGCCTGTTGCTGATGGAAGACTTCGTGTTTGAAATCTTCCTCCTTTCTTGGTCTGCAGACTCGAGTTTTCTCTCAGCAAAACGACGAGGGCGGGTGCCTCTTTTCGACGCTCGTTTACTTCTTCAGAAGTATTGTTGCCGCAGGGTAAGATCGAACTCATCGCCACTGTAAAGTCTGTGGGTTGTATAGCGAAGTAATACACAGACTACAAGAGTAACTTAAACAGGACTTTACTATTCGAAGGTCAGGGCGAATCTGCCCAATAAATTCTGCCACAGCACTTATATACTGGTGTGGTCACCGTCGGTATTACAGTATACAGCAGCCAGGATAAAGTAGTGCCACACCCAAAATAGTTCTCTTAAAGGTGGACGGTTACATACAATAGTTCTCTTAAAGGTAGAACAGTTACATACACTGCAGTGTCGAAGACAGAGTCTCGGTTAAGGAGATCTTCAAAGTGCTCCTTCCAGCGGGCACAGACTGCCTCCCTGTCCTTGATGAGTACCTCTCCGTTCTTGGCCTGCAGTGGGGTAGGACCTTACGTGGCCTTGACTGCGCTAAAGAATCCACGCACATTGTGGTTGTCAGCTAGCTGCTGGATCTCCTGCATTTTCTCCACCCACCATCTGTTCGTTAGGTCATGAGTTTTTTGTTGGACCTTGGCCTTCAGGCGTCTGTAGAGCTGCTTTCTTGCTCTTGAGTTCGGTTGCTGTTTCCAGATCAGGAATGCCTTGCGCTTGCGGCTTATTAGCTTCTGGATCTCCTGGTCATTCCCGTCGAACCAGTCTTGCCGTTTCCTGGTCAAGTGACCGAGCGTCTCTTCATAGGTGCTGATCTCATTGAAGCATACAAGATTCTGAGGGGGATTGACAGGGTAGATGCTGAGAGGTTGTTTCTCCTGGCTGGAGTGTCTAGAACCAGGGGTCACAGTCTCAGGATAAGGGTCGGCCTGAAGGGATAATTGCAGGCCTAGCCCTTTTGGGCTATCCCAGATCAGGCGTATTCCCCAGACGTTCACCCTCAACTTAAGTTAGAGATAGCCAAATTCCATAAGACGCTTAAATGGGTCTAAAGTTTCAGGCTATCTCTCCCTAAAGGAAAGGAATGACTAAAGATGTTACCATCCTCCAGATAGTACTTTTAATAAGTTGAACTAGACTGTAACCTTCCGGATATTATGAGGGTCTGGAATACCCCCCAGAATTCTGCAACTCCTTACAAAAGAGTGTACAGAATTTGGGTTTGCGAGTTTTATACAGAATTACTCTTTGAGACAATTCTAAAAATATATAGTTTTATTTAAGAGCTGACATTCAGTTAACAGCTGTTGAATCAGTTGCAACATTAACAATTCAAAATAAAATTAGCTTACATTTCTTATTTCTCAGAGTTCCTTATTCTCAAATCTTTACTTCGTTACATTTCTTATTTCTTACTTATTTCTAAATCCAGAACATCCACCAAAATCAATTACTTTGACTTCCCGAGATTCATAGTTAAAGACTTACAGAGATGCCGCTGAAGAGTTGTGAAACGCTTTGCCCACTCAGCGAGTTCTGCCTTTCTGTTGAAAAGGTCTATGTTTTATACACTTTTGGCAGTGGTTTCTTCTTTGATGTTCTCTGCTGATGTCAGCTAATTGTCGTTATTGATACCTCTGTTTGAATGCTTTCTATCTTACTATCAATTCAACTATTGCATGCATAATTATTTCTCTACCTTTAGGTGTTTCAAAAACCATCATAAGAGCAATATGACAGCAATGATTTCTGTTTGATGTCATTCTTACAAAATGCTTTCATTCAATTCTTAATATTGGCTTTACTGGTTTTTTGCAGACATTGTGACTCTCCTTGCTGCTCCAAGTTCAATACAAGCACAATGCAATTGCTTGGTGTCTCTATTGAAGTCATATTTTCAAAGCCTTCTTGTTGGTATTATATTTACAATATGTAAATCAAAACCACTTTAACTGTGTGTTTACTTGTTTCCTAGCTACAGGAAACTCTTTTTTATCCGGCACCAACGGGACCGGCGTGGTGCCGGTTTATCAAAAAGTCCGGATTACCGAGAGGTATAGTTTAAAAGGTACGAAAGCTCCGTACACAGCAACAAATCTAGGCTTCCCTGTTGCTTAGCAACAGCTGCAGGAACCTGGCCACAGACCAAGCATCCCTGTTGCTTAGCAACAAGTGCAGAAACCCCCGATTACACAGCCAAGAATCAAGAAATGGCCACTAATATGAAGAAAAACTTAACTGAACCTACTCCTGAATTTTGCCGGTTAACCGATGTCTTGTTTTGCACACTTTGTACAAAACTAATAAATTGCAGGACAACGGAGTATTACAGTTCAAACTGTTTTATGAAGCATCAGGTCTGTGATCTCAATCATACAGCACAGTGGGGACAAGATGGAGTTAGGACCCCTTACAGATGCCTACAGGCCAATGACAACTCAGCATGTGATCATATGTGAATATAATAGGTATTCCTTACAGATGCCTGCGGGCCAATGATAATTCAATATGCAAATGTTACATCCCCTTTCTTTTAAAAGAAAAATGTTATGCATTACTTTTAAACCTTTCTTCTACATAATGTTCTCGGTAGCATAAACATATATGTAAACTCAGCATTTAACTAGCACTGAAACATAGAAACATAGAAACATAGAAGATAGGAGCAGGAGTAGGCCATTCGGCCCTTCGAGCCTGCTCCGCCATTCAACGAGATCATGGCTGATCATCCAAACCCTAACACCCAGTCCCTACACCGACAGCCATCCCACCCAAGCCCTATCCCCGTAACCCCACGTATTTAATCCCCCCTAACCCTAAGGGCCAATTTTTTATCATGGCCAATCAACCTAACCCGCACATCTTTGGACTGTGGGAGGAAACCGGAGCACCCGGCGGAAAACATCTCAACGTTTCAATAACGATGTACAGTTTTTTTTAGGGCAGCAATCCGCCTACACCCTTTGACAGTTTACAAGTCAAGGATAACTCTAGGCTTGACCTCTCGTCCCGACCTTGTATGGTGTGGAACTGGGCATGCTCCTGAATCGGTCAACAAATCAGGTTCAGGTTTAGGTTCAGGTAAGTATGATGTGTTTTGTGTATTGCTCTGTTCATCACATTCTGTTGAACTGATCCTCTCGTCAGAATGATGGTGTTGTTCCTTGGTGTTCAGGAGGTGCCTGCGATTGCGGCGGTACACCTGTCCTGCTGGGGTGCGGACGTGAAGCGATCGCTCAGTGTCAGCTGGCTGGATGACGACTGCTGGCTTCCAGTAGTCATGCTCCTGGATTCTGACGGATTCTCCATTGTGCAGCGGCGGCAGTAGTCTAGCTGACCTGTCATAGTATCTCTTTTGGTGTTGCTGTCTCTGTACACATTTTGCATGCACTTGCTTGCAGCTGACAACCTCTGGCTGCAGCTGCTGGTTGGTGCTTGGAAGGATTGAGCGAAGTCTGCGGCTCATCAACAGCTGTGCTGGTGACTTGAAGTTGTCAACCGGAGTGTTGCGGTACTCAAGGAGACTGATGTAGGGGTCTCTTTTGTCCGCTTTGGCTTTGTCCATGAGTGTTTTTGTAATCTGGACAGATTTTTCAGCAAGGCCATTTGTAATGAAATCTGTTTGTCTTGATCCTGTATTTCCTGTATTCGTTTTGCACTCATGTATATTACCCTCCCCCACACTGTGTATAGTTTCACTTCCTCTTTCCTGACTAACCTGGAAGGTTCCAGGTCTTGGCTCTTGGCTCCGCCCCTGACTTCTCTTACTTAAAGATCCCAGGATCTGTATGACTCATTCCTGTGAACCAGTCGGCGTGTTGAGATGTTAGCTCTGATCTTAGTGATTAAAAGCCAACTTGTTTAAGTCTATAACTTCTAGTTTTGTGGTTATTGAAGGCACATCAATTTTAATCACTAAAGAATACTAGGATGGATCGACTCCTAAAACCAGAGCGTCTGGACTTGGATCCACACTCTGCTGAAGCATCAAATCAATTTGGACACTGGCTCAAATGCTTCGAACTCTTCGCGGGGGCCTCATCCGCTAGCGAGGTAGATAAACTGAGTCTACTGACTACTCGCTTTAGTCATCGGATTTATTCGTTCATCCAGGACGCCACCTCTTACACAGAGGCCATCACTATCCTGAAGGCCCAATACCAGAGGCCGGTAAACGAAGTGTACGCCAGACATCTGCTGGCTACACGCAGGCAGCGACCTGAGGAATCAATGGACGATTTCTTACAGGGCCTAAAGGACTTGGTCCGGGACTGTAACTGCAAGGCCGTGACGGCCAATGTGTACTCTGACGAATTGGTCCGCGATTCCTTCATCACGGGCCTCAAATCGAATTATATCCGGCAGAGACTGCTGGGGAAGGAGGTCCTGGACTTAAAAAAGGCAGTGGCCACTGCGCGATCACTGGACGTGGCCCAGAAAAACTCTGACTCTTATTCTTCCGGCCATGCGGCCCTCACTGCCTCGTGCGCGCCGAGCGGGCCGCCATCTTGGAATCAGCCATCTTCCCCATCCAGGTCTCAGACCAGCTCTACACCACCGGAGTCCCCACACAGAAGTTCACCCAGGAGTCCTACTACAGCGGCAATGTCTCGAGGCCCGAAATGCTACTTCTGCGGCCAGGCCAAGCACCCCAGACAACGATGCCCAGCGAAGGACGCTACATGCTTCAAATGTAAGAAAAAGGGGCATTTTAGCAAAGTCTGCAGGGGGAATCCGATTTCCAACTCCGTCACCGCCTCGTGCGTGCCGTGCGGGCCGCCATCTTGGGATCCGCCATCTTTTCCCGACTCAACGGCCGCCCAGGGCCCAACAGTGGCTTCGATCACGGTGGATCAATCCAGGCCACACCCGTTGACAAAATCCATGATGGACATACAGGTAAACGGGAATTTAACGAAATGTTTAATTGACTGTGGGAGTACCGAGAGTTTTATCCACCCTAGCCTGGTATGGCGGCACTCATTAACGGTAATCCCTACACGGAGCAGAATTGCTGTGGCTGCTAAGCCCCACACTTCGGACATTTTGGGCTACTGTGTGGTAACACTGACCGTAAAAGGCACGGACTACAAGAATTTTAAACTCCTCGTGATGCCAGAACTCTGTGTTAATGTAATCTTGGGCCTGGACTTCCAGTGCCACCACGAAAGTGTCACGCTAGCATATGGCGGGTCCCAGCCGCTACTCACAGTCTGTGGCCTATCAACCTTAAAAATCAGCCCGCCCTCTTTATTCGCTAATCTCGCTCCGAACTGTAGGCCCATAGCGACCAAAAGTAGACGGTACAGTCTGGAAGACAGACACTTTATCAAGGCGGAAGTGGACAGACTCCTGCGGGAAGGCATTATTGAATGCAGTACCAGTCTGTGGCGTGCCCAAGTAGTCATAGTTAAAAATAGCGAAAAGAAACGGATGGTAATTGACTACAGCCAGACTGTTAATATTTATACCCAACTGGACGCCTACCCTTTATCCCGCATATCAGAAATGGTCAACCAGATTGCGCAATACTGAGTCTTCTCGACTATCGACCTCAAATCCGCGTATCACCAGCTCCCCATTAGAACGGAGGACCGCCCATACACCGCCTTTGAGGCGAACGGACGCCTCTACCATTTTCTCAGAGTGCCCTTCGGGGTAACAAATGGGGTCTCGGTCTTCCAACGTGAGATGGACCGCATGGTTGACGAGAATAAACTGCAAGTTACCTACCCCTATCTGGACAATGTCACTCTCTGCGGGCACAACCAGCAAGACCACGATCTAAATCTTGCGAGATTTTTAAAAACTGCCCTAAAGCTGAATCTAACCTACAACGAAGACAAATGTGTCTTCAACACAACCCGTCTCTGTATCCTCGGCTGTGTGGTGGAAGATGGGGTAATTGGACCGGACCCTGACCGATTACGCCCCCTAAAGGAACTGCCCCTGCCACACAATCCCAAAGCTTTAAAAAGGTGCCTGGGATTTTTTTCGTATTATGCCCAATGGGTGCCCAATTACTCTGATAAGGCCCGACCCCTCATTAAATCGACGTCCTTCCCACTATCAGCTGAAGCTCTGGAGGCTTTCACCAGTATCAAACAGGACATTGAAAGGGCTGCACTGTGTGCAGTGGACGAAAGCATTCCCTTTCAAGTCGAAAGCGATGCGTCAGACTTTGCCTTAGCTGCGACCGTCAATCAGGCTGGGAGACCCGTGGCCTTCTTCTCCCGAACCCTTCAGGGACCTGAAATCAGGCACTCTTCTGTCGAGAAGGAGGCACAGGCTATAGTGGAGGCAGTGCGGCACTGGAGACACTACCTAGCCGGCAAACGTTTCACCCTGCTCACCGACCAGCGGTCGGTGGCTTTCATGTTTAATAACAAACAAAGGGGGAAAATCAAGAATGACAAAATACTCAGGTGGAGGATCGAACTATCCACGTTCGACTATGATATTATGTACAGGCCGGGAGCCCTTAATGAACCCCCAGACGCCCTATCGCGGGGAATGTGTGCCAGCATTCATATGGACAAATTACAGGGTCTCCACAACGACCTCTGTCACCCAGGGGTCACCCGACTATACCATTTTATAAAGTCCCGCAATCTGCCCCACTCCATCGAGGAGGTCAGGGCAATGACCAGAGCCTGCCGCACCTGTGCGGAATGCAAGCCTCGTTTCTACAGGCCTGACCGTGCACACCTTATCAAAGCCACACGGCCATTCGAGCGTCTAAGTCTGGACTTCAAGGGACCCCTTCCCTCTGCCGACCGTAACGTATACTTCCTCAATATCATCGATGAATATTCCCGCTTCCCCTTCGCCATTCCCTGCCCAGACATGACCAGTGCCACGGTCATCAAGTGTCTCTGTAATCTATTCTGCATGTTTGGCATGCCGAACTACATACACAGCGATAGGGGGACGTCATTCATGAGTGACGAACTGCGCCAGTTCTTGCTCTCAAAGGGGATAGCCACTAGCAGAACCACTAGCTACAACCCCCGGGGTAATGGGCAAGTGGAAAGGGAGAATGCTACTGTTTGGAAGGCTGTCACGTTAGCCTTAAAGTCAAAAGGCCTTCCGACCTCCCGCTGGCAGGAAGTCCTCCCAGACGTGCTCCACTCCATAAGGTCTCTGTTATGTACAGCCACTAACGCTACCCCTCACGAAAAGATGTTCGTTTTCCCCCGGAAATCCACCTTGGGCATATCTCTACCCGCGTGGCTGACGTCTCCGGGGACAGTACTATTGCGGAAGCATGTGAGAGGCCATAAAACGGACCCCCTTGTGGAAAAGGTACAGCTCCTCCATGCAAACCCTCAGTACGCCTATATCGAATACTCTGACGGGCGAGAGGACACTGTTTCCATAAAAGACCTCGCTCCCTCGGGGAGCGGAAAGAACGATGAGAGACTACCCGAGGAAGACCTACACTACAAAGAGACAGGACGCCCAGAGGTATCAATACCCAACTTTAACCTGGAGGACAGTGCAGATAACCTGGAAGACACTGCGGAGGCCCGGACAGCGGAGGAACCAGAATCCACTCCCCTAGAGGCACCCCAACCGGCTTTGCGCCGATCACTGAGAACTGCAAAACCTCCTGACAGACTCACTTATACCAACTTTTAAGAAACATCACCCCGATGGACTAAATCTAAAGAAGATGTCCAAAGATGTGCGGGTTAGGTTGATTGGCCATGATAAAAATTGACCCTTAGTGTTAGGGGGGATTAAATACGTGGGGTTATGAGGATAGGGCTTGGGTGGGATGGCTGTCGGTGTAGGGACCGGGTGCTAGGGTTTGGATGATCAGCCATGATCTCGTTGAATGGCGGAGCAGGCTCGAAGGGCCGAATGGCCTACTCCTGCTCCTATGTTTCTAAGGGGTGAATGTAATGAAATCTGTTTGTCTTGATCCTGTATTTCCTGTATTCGTTTTGCACTCATGTATATTACCCTCCCCCACACTGTGTATAGTTTCACTTCCTCTTTCCTGACTAACCTGGAAGGTTCCAGGTCTTGGCTCTTGGCTCCGCCCCGACTTCTCTTACATAAAGATCCCAGGATCTGTATGACTCATTCCTGTGAACCAGTCGGCGTGTTGAGATGTTAGCTCTGATCTTAGTGATTAAAAGCCAACTTGTTTAAGTCTATAACTTCTAGTTTTGTGGTTATTGAAGGCACATCACCATTACTTTGAGGGTAATGTTGGCTTGATGTGACATGTGTGAAATCCCATGCCTTGGCAAACGACTCGAACTCTTTTGATTTGTATTAGGGGCCATTGTCTGAGACTAAAGTCTCTACAATGCCATGCCTGGCAAAGGCTGCCTTTAACTTGTGGATCACAGCTGCAGATGTGGTACTGTGAAGCTTGTCCAATTCAAAAAATCTGCTGTAGTAATCAACAGTCACTATGTAGTCCTCGTTGTTCCATGTGAACAGATCCATTGCCGCGACCTGCCAGGGCCTGTCTGGGATACGGTGAGGTATCATGGGCTCTTTGACATTTGATGGACGGCGTTCTAGACAAATGGAACATTTTCCGACAATGTCCTCAATGTGTTTGCACATTTCGGGCCAAAACATAATGTCACGTGCTCTTTGTTTGCATTTTTCCATGCCCATATGTCCAGCATGAATTTTTGTCAACATCTCTTCTCTGAGACTGGTAGGAATGATGATTTTCTCCCCTTTGAAGATGATTCCGTTGATTTGTGACAGTTCGTCTCTGTGGTTCCAGAATTCAGATATGCTCTGAGGACATTTCCTCCTTTCCTCAGGCCATCCTTCATGTATGACTTTGCTCAGCAGTGTGAGTTGTGCATCATTCTCTGTTACTGCTCAGATCTCCTTCAGTTTTGAGTCACTCACAGGTAAGCTGTTGTACACCATGTGCACCTGCACATCCATGCCTTCACTGAGGCTGCTGTCCTGGTAGCTAAGAGACTTTCTGGAGAGCGTGTCTGCGACAGGAATGTCTTTGCCTGGACGGTGAATGATTGTGAAGTTGTACTTCTGTAGCTGAAGGATCATTCCCTGTAGCCTTGGTGGGGCTGCGGCTAGTGGTTTCCTCATGATTGACTCGAGGGGCTTGTGGTCGGATTCCACAATGACTTGTCGGCCATAGACGTACTGGTGGAAACGCTTACATCCAAACAGGATTGCATATAGCTCTTTCTCGATTTGAGCATAGTTGATTTCACTGTCTGAGAGAGATCTGGAAGCGTAGCCGATGGGCTTTCCTTCTTGCAGTAATACTGCGCCTAGTCCGCACTTTGACGCGTCCACTTGTAGTCTGAGCTCTTTGTTGGGGTCGAAGTAGGCAAGAACTGGTCCTGGTTCTCTGGTGATTAGGTCTTTCATTTTCTGAAATGCTGTGTCATGTTGTTTGTCCCACAGGAACACATTGGATTGTTTGAGCAACTGACGCATGGGTGCGTTGATTTCGGAGAGGCTCGGGGTAAACTTGGCTAAGTAGTTAACCATGCCTAGTACTGTCTCTAGCTCTGCGCGGTTCTTCGGCGGCTCCATCTTCTTGATGGCGGAGATTTTCTCTGGATCTGGCTTAATGCCATCAGTTGAGAGGCGATGCCCGAAATAACTGATCTCGGTGGATCCGATTATGCTTTTCTTGGGGTTGTGCTGGATACCTTTCTCCCATGATCTTTGTAGCATCGCACGGAGGTTCCTGTCATGTTCCTCTCTATTCCTGCCGTAGATGAGGATGTCATCTACGATTGCGACTACTCCGTCGAGGCCTTCATAGGTTTTGTCGATCTTCCGCTGGAATTCGTCCTGAGCTGAGATAAGACCAAATGGTAAATGTAGAAATCAGTAGCGTCCAAATGGTGTGTTGAACGCTGTTAGCTTAGATGACTCTTCCGTGAGCTTGATAGTGCAGTATCCTGATCGTGCATCCATTACACTGAAGTAACGTGCTCCCACTAGCTTGGGTGTGATGTCATCTAGCGTTGGTAGAGGGTAGTGAGGGCATTTGATAGCCTTGTTCAAATCTCTGGGGTCGAGACAGACTCTGAGCTTGCCTGTATGTGGTTTCTCAACCACTACTAATGCGTTGACCCACTCTGTCGGTTCTGTTTCCCGGATGATGATTCCTGTATTCTCCATGCTCTGCAGCTCCTCCTTCAGGCAACTACGTAGAGCAAGGGGTATCCTTCCCGGTGGGCAAACCACAGGGGTTGCTGCTGGGTCAAGGTGAATAGTGCATTAACCTGGGAATAGTCCGATTCCTTTGAAAACATCAGCAAACTCCTCCATGACTGTCTGCTTCTCAACTGGTGCTGTCAATGATAGCACTAGCTTGACGAGGTCCATGTCTAAACATGCCTTTAGACCTAGCACTGGGGGTGCTCGAGTGTCAACAATGTAAAAGTCCAACATCATGTCGCTTTCTTTGTACTTGCATTTCATCACACATGTGCCTTTTACAATGAGCTGCTCACCCCCATAGCCAGTCAGTCTGCGTGAGGTGGGCTGTAGCTCACACTCATTCTTCAAGCTATGATACTCACTCAGAGGAATTACATTAACCTGAGATCCAGTGTCTAGTTTAAACTTAAGCTCTGTGCCCTGTTTCCCTATCTCGATATCGGCATAGGCTTGCTCAGTCTCTGAAATCTGTTTTTCTGTGACACAGAATCAATAAACAGTTCTTCTGCATTTGGCTCTCTATCTGGCATTTGGCTGTCACTCACTGTGTGCACTGCTTTTCAGAAAACAGTCCTGCAAACTTTAGCAAAGTGGTTCCGTTTACCACATCAAGCACATCGCCTTCCTTTGGCAGGACATTGCTCCTTTTCCCCATGCCAGTTGTTTCCACAATATCCACAGTTTTTGAAGCGTTTTATGTCTGTGTCGCTCATTATTATAACTCTCTGTTCTTTCTGTTCTGAAACACACTCTCTGGGCGGTGTTCTTTGGTGTGTGCCTATTAACTGCGTGCACTGTCTGTTCACGCGAGCTGCTCGTGGCGCCGGTTATGGCTTTCAACTGTGCTTGGGCTATCTCGTGCGATCTAGCTATGTCCATAGCTTTGTCCAGCGTTAGCCCGGACCCACCGTTCAAAAGTTTCTCTCTCACTTTAGCTGAATGTATTCCAAATACGATGCGGTCTCTGACCATCTCATCTTTATCTTCTGCATATTCACAGTCTTTTACCAGCAATTTTAACTCAGTCATGAACTGTTCAAACGACTCACTAGCTCCTTGTACCTTCTCCTGAAACTTGTACCTAGCGAATATCTTATTTGTCTTGGGCATCACATATGATTCAAAATGGTCAAAATAACTTTACAGTACCTTTGCTTCATCTGCGGTGAGAGACCATGTGTTAAAAATGTCTCCGATCCACAGGGGTAGGTAGCTGCATCTTTCTTCATCCCCTTTGCTTTTCCACGGACCCGAGAACATCAACTCCACGTGTTGCTTGAACTTGCGCCATTCTCTATGTAAGTTCAAAGATTCCCAATCCATTCGAGGTAAGGGAGCTCCAACGATGTCCATTTCAAATCCCTGTTCTGACACCATGTCTTGGTTTGCACACTTTGTACAAAACTAATAAATTGCAGGACAACGGAGTATTACAGTTTAAACTCTTTTATGAAGCATCAGGTCTGTGATCTCAATCATACAGCACAGTGGGGACAAGATGGAGTTAGGACCCCTTACAGATGCCTACAGGCCAATGACAACTCAGCATGTGATCACATGTGAATATAATAGGTATTCCTTACAGATGCCCACGGGCCAATGATAATTCAATATGCAAATGTTACAACCGAGATTTCCAGTTGTTTGGGTGCCGGTAAATCGAGAGTTTCCTGTATCTCAATTGGTTGCATATTTAATCTTATCGTTCCTGTCTCCCAAGTTTAACATAAAACTATTTGACCAGCAGGTGTTTCTTTTACTTGATGTGGCCTTTTCAAAGGCACTTGCCTCTTTTAATGTTTGTGTTTCTGTTTCACGTGTTATTTTTTCTAATGGGTCTTCTCATTGTGTTACTTCCAAACTCTAGACCTTTCGGAAGCACCAATGGTTTGTTTCAATCTTTCATTGTTTTAGTATATTTAACTAATTCCCATTTCAAAGCTTGTTTACAACTTTGTTATCAACTGATCTTTATCTCAGAAGCCTGTATTCTGTTTACAGCCTGTGTCTCCAAGGCTGTACAGCTTGCGTCTCTGAGGCTTTAGATTTTTAAACCCAGTATATCATGTATTAATAATATTAGAAATCTGTTCATGGTATCGTGTATTTCTCTGAATCATGGCTATTCCTTCACAGGCCATTTAAGACCGAGATGAAGAGGAATTTGTTCACTCAGAGGGTTGTGAATCTTTGGAATTCTCTGCCCCAGAGGGCTGTGGATGCTGAGTCGTTGAGTATATTCAAGGCTGAGATCGATAGATTTTTGGACTCTAGGGGAATCGAGGGATATGGAGATCGGGCGGGAAGGTGGAGTTGAGGTCGAAGATCAGCCATGATCTTATTGAATGGCGGAGCGGACTCGAGGGGCCGTGTGGCCGACTCCTGATCTTATGTCTTATGTTCTTATTGGAAACAGTTTCTCTTTATTTACTCTATCTAAATCCTTCATGATTTTTAATGCCTCTATCAAATCTCCTCTTAGCCATCTCTGCTCCAAGGAGAACAACCCCCAGCTTCTCCAGTCTCTCCACGTAACTGAAGTCCCTCATCCCTGGAACCATTCCAGTAAATCTCATCTGCACCGTCTCCACGACCGTCACGTCCTTCCCAAAGTGTGGTGCCCAGAATTGGACACAATTCTCCAGCTGAATTCAGTGGTTTGTATTGTAATTTCTTGCTTGGAGCCCATGGGGCTTGATGATACACAGTTGAGTGTCTCCAACATCCTTGCTTTAGACTATATTGAACCTTCCTCATAGAGTCATCGAAATATACAGCACAGATGGAGGATGTGAAAAGGATTCAGAATGGAGTTATACTAGTTTCTTTGAAAGACCAAACTGATGCAACACCTGCTGTCCAGTGCAACAACTTGTAGATACACAAAAAATGGTCTATTTCTCAATGAGTCCAGGGTATCATGCTTTACCAAAAGTTCTGAAACTGTGGATGTTCCGAACTTTGTTCTGCCTCCAGACGACAGGATTCTGAATGACATAGTGAATCTGACATACCTTTTCCATAAATCTTTGCTCGCCAAGGGTATTAAGGGATATGAAGCCAAGGCGGGTGGATGGAGTTAAGATACAGATCAGCCATGCTCTAATTGAAAGGTGGAACAGGCTCGAGGGGCTGAACGGCCTCCTCCTGTTCCTATGTTACATAGCATTACAAAGTATTACATAGAAACATAGAAACATAGAGATAGGAACAGGAGTAGGCCATTCGGCCCTTCGAGCCTGCTCCGCCATTCAATGAGATCATGGCTGATCTTCGTCTGAGATCATAGCTGATCTTACCAGTTCAGTACCCCGTCCCCGCCTTTTCTCCGTAACCCTTAATCCCCTTAGCCTTCAGAAATATATCCAATTCTCTCTTGAAAATATTTATTGAATTAGCCTTCACAGCCCTCTGTGGCAGGGAATTCCACAGGCTCACCACTCTTTGAGTGAAGAAATTCTTCCTCATCTCTGTTTTAAATGATTTGCCCGCTATTTTTAGACTGTGGCCCCTGGTTCTGTGCTCCCCGGCCATTGGAAACATTCTCTCTGAATTCAGCCTGTCCAGGCCTGCCATAATTTTATATGTTTCGATGAGATCCCCTCTCAATCTTCTAAACTCCAGTGAGTACAAGCCCAAACTATTTAACCTCTCTTCGTAGGTCATTCCCGCCATTCCAGGTATCAGCCTGGTGAATCGCCGTTGCACTCTTTCCATGGCAAGAACATCCTTCCGCAGATGGGGCGACCAAAACTGTACACAATACTCCAGATGCGGTCTCACCAGCACCTTGTACAGCTGTAGTAAGGTATCCCTATTCCTATACTCGAACCCCCTTGATATGAAGGCCAACATACCATTTGCCTTCTTAATCGCCTGTTGCACCTGCATGCTCTCCTTCAGTGACTGGTGCACAAGAACACCCAGGTCCCTCTGCACTTCCCCATCTCCCAATCTATTGCCATTTAGATAATAATCTACCCTCCTGTTTTTACCCCCAAAGTGGATAACCTCGCATTTATCCACATTATAGTGCATCTGCCACGTATCTGCCCATTCCCCCAACCTGTCCAAATCGCACTGTAGCCTCCTGACATCCTCATCAGAGCCCACCCCTCCTCCTAGTTTAGTGTCGTCAGCGAATTTGGAAATATTGCATCCAATTCCCTGATCCAGATCATTTATATATATTGTGAACAGCTGGGGTCCCAGGACAGATCCTTGCGGCACCCCGCTGGTCACTGCCTGCCACTCCGAAAACGAGCCGTTTATTCCAACTCTCTGTTTTCTATCCGCCAGCCAGTTCTCTATCCACGTTAATACTTTGCCCCCAATCCCATGAGCCTTAATTTTGCATGATAATCTTTTGTGTGGAACCTTATCGAAGGCTTTCTGGAAGTCAAGGTACACCACATCCACTGGCTCTCCCCCATCTATTTTACCAGTTACTTCCTCAAAAAATTCCAGCAGATTAGTCAAACACGATTTACCCTTTGTAAATCCATGTTGACTCTGTCCGATCCTTTCCCCATTTGTCAAGTGCTCCGCTATTTTATCCTTAATAATGGACTCTAGCATTTTGCCCACAACCGATGTAAGGCTTACTGGTCTATAATTCCCTGCTTTCTCTCTACCCCCCTTTTTAAATATTGGGGTAACATTAGCTACCCTCCAATCCACGGGTACTGTTCCCGAGTCAATGGAGTTCCGGAAGATGATCCTTAGAGCATCTGCTATCTCCAGGGCCACCTCCTTAAGTACCCTAGGATGTAGTTTATCAGGCCCCGGGGATTTGTCGGCCTTCAGTCCCCTCAATTTACCCAACACCATATCCCTAGAGATACTAATTTCTGTCAGCTCCTCCCTCTCATTAGTCCCTATGTTTGCCGATATTCCTGGGAGGTTATTTGTGTCCTCCTTTGTGAATACAGAACCAAAGTATGAGTTTAATTGGTCTGCCATTTCCTTATTCTCCATTATATATTCTCCCGAATCGGACTGCAAGGGACCGACTTGGGATTTTACCAGTCTTTTCCTCCTGATATACCGATAAAAGCTTTTGCAGTCTGTCTTTATGTTTGCTGCAAGTTTACTTTCGTATTCTATTTTCCCCTTCCTGATTAATCCCTTTGTCCTCTTTTGCTGTATCCTGTACTGCCCCCAATCTTCCGGTCTGGTGCTTTTTTTTGCCAGTTGATATGCCCTTTTTTTTGATTTTATGCTGTCCCTAATTTCCCTCGTTATCCACGGTTGAGTCACCTTTTTAGGTTTATTTTTATGCCAAACCGGTATAAACATGTTCTGGAATTCTTCCATTCTATCTTTGAATGCTTGCCATTGTCTATCCACTGTCAATCCCCCCAGAAACACCACCCAATCAATCTTACCCAATTCCCGTCTCATACCCTCGTAATTCCCTTTATTTAAGTTCTGGACCTTAGTCTCTGATTCAATTTCCTCACTCTCCATCTCGACTGAGAGCTCGATCATATTATGATCGCTCTGACCCAAGGGGCCTCGTACAAGAAGATTGCTGATAAGTCCCTTCTCATTGCACAATACCCAGTCTAAAATGGCCTGATCTCGAGTCGGCTCCTCGACATATTGGTCCAGATAACCGTCCCGAAAACATTCCAGGAATTCCTCCTCCTCAGAATTTTTACTAATTTGGGTAGTCCAATCAATATGTAAATTAAAGTCACCCATGATGACAGCTGTGCTCTTATCGCACGCTTCTCTAATTTCCCTTTTTATGCCTTCCCTCACCTCCATATTACTATTTGGAGGCCTATATATCACACCCACTAACGTTTTCCTCCCCTTGCTATTTCTCATTTCTACCCATACAGATTCCGTTTCATCCGAGTTAATATCCTTCCTTTCCATTGCATTAATCCCCTCCTTTACCAGCAATGCTACCCCACCTCCCCTACCTTTTTGCCGATCCTTCCTAAATATTGTATATCCCTGGATGTTAAGTTCCCAGCCTTGCCCACCCTGCAGCCACGTTTCTGTAATCCCAATCAAATCATACTTGTTTACCTCTATTTCCACAACTAATTCATCCACCTTGTTCCTAATGCTTCTAGCATTAAGATACAAAGCCTTCAGGCTTGCTTTTTTCACACTCTCATTATGAATTAGTTTGGCCCTTTGTGTTTCTCTCCTTTGCTTATTGCTTCTCACCTTTCTACCATCTATTTCTGACTTCATATGACTTCCCTCTTTTCCACTACCTAGGTTCCCATCCCCCTGCCAAATTAGTTCAAATCCTCCCGAACCGCCCTAGAAAATATTACCCCGAGGACATCGGCTCCCTCACAGTTCAGGTGTAGACCGTCCCCTTGGTACAGGTCACTCCTCCCCAAGAACTGGTTCCAATGCCTCAAGAATTTAAATCCCTCTCCCTTGCACCACTGCTCAAGCCACGTATTTAGCTTATCTATCTTACTCTCTCTAAACTTATTAGCTCGTGGCACTGGTAGCAATCCAGAGATTACTACCTTTGAGGTCCTACTTTTCAATTTAGCTCCTAACTCCCTAAATTCAGCTTGTAGGACCTCCTCCCTCTTTTTACCTACATCGTTGGTACCTACATGTACCACGACAACTGGCTGATCCCCCTCCCCCTTCAGAATGCTCTGCACCCGCTCCGAGACATCCTTGACCCTTGCACCAGGGAGGCAACATACCATCTTGGAGTCTCGGTCTCGGCCACAGAAACTCCTATCTATCCCCCTTACAATTGAATCCCCTATCACTATAGCCCTATCCCTCTTTTTCCCGCCCTTCTGTGCAGCAGAGCCAGTCATGGTGCCCTGAACCTGGCTGCTGGTGCCTTCCCCTGATAAGTCATCTCCCCCAACAGTACCCAAAACGGTAAACCTGTTTTGGAGGGAGATGACCGCAGGTGACTCCTGCACTACCTTCCTGCCTTTACCCTGCCTTTTGGTCACCCATTTACTGTCTGAGCTAGCCTTTACCTGCGGTGTGACCAACTCACTGAATGTGCTATCCACAACATCCTCAGCATCGCGTATGCTCCAGAGTGAGTCCATTCGCAGCTCCAGCGCCGCCATGCGGTCCGCTAGGAGCTGCAGCTGGACACACTTCCTGCACACATAACAGCACAGAAACAGACCATTCGGCCCAACTGGTCCGTGCCGGTGTTTATGCTCCACACGAGCCTCCTCCCACCCCTCTTCATCTCACCCCATCACCATATCCTTCTATTCCTTTCTCCCTCATGTGCTTATCCAGCTTCCCCTTAAATGCATCGATACTATTCGCTTCAACCACTCCCTGTGGTAGCGAGTTCCACATTCTCACCACTCTCTGGGTAAAGAAGTTTCTCCTGAATTCCCGATTGGATTTATTAGTGACGATCTTATATTGATGGCCCCTAGTTTTGTGGTCCCACCGCAAGTGGAAACATCTTCTCTATGTCTTTCATCATCTTAAAGACCTCGATCAGGTCACCCCTCATTCTTCTCTTTTCTAGAGAAAAGAGCCCCAGCCTGTTCAGTCTTTCCTGATAGGTGTAGCCTCTCAGTTCTGGTACCATCCTAGTAAATCTTTTGTGCATATTCTCCAGTGCCTCTATATCCTTTTTGAATATGAAACCAGAACTGTGCACCGTGCTCCAAGTGTGGTCTGACCAAGATTCGATACAGGTTTAACATCACTTCCCTGCTTTTCAGTTCTAGCGCTCTAGAAATGAACCCCGGTGCTGTGTTTGCTTTTATCGGCCATGTTGACCTGTGTCGCTACTACTAGTGTTTCTATGTTCCATTGAGACCGGACACTCTTTCTAGGGAAAGAAGTGTTCAGATTTCTTATGACTGATTGCCTTGCCAATCAATGGTGTTTATGCATTCCGACCTTTGGGGTTCAAATGACTTTTTTTTTCAAACCAAAAATCAAGTTCAGCAATTTCAACGTATCTACAAAGAAGTGAGAGAGAGAGAGACGGAGCGATTCGATCTGATGTTGGAAAGAACATTGGTTGTTTTCCAACTATCCTTGGAGCCTGTCCAGAAAGAATAGTTTGGCTTTCAGGGCCGGTGGAAGATCCTCAGGTCAGTTTCCATCATTGGGCCATAAGGTTGATGTGCCTGGTACAACAACAACAACTTGCATTTATATAACACATTTACTGTTGTCGATGGGAAGCCCCTTTGCTTGTTTGCGGTGCTTCGTTGGGTGCGAGCCCCCCAAGTGTTGGATGCTGCCTGTGTTACGGCGAGGTTACAGCAAGCACTTAATTGCACAGGTAAGTGCATGCACCTGGAAATGCGATGCTAATTATTCAATAATGAGCCCATCTCTCAACACACGCTCGATGTCAGTGAGATTAAAATGCTCCTTCAAAGTGTTCGCAGTTTGCAAATCCTGCGGCCGGAGGCTTTCAAACATAGCAGTGTTTTCCGGTAAATAAAACTTAAACACCAACAACAACAACAGCTTGCATTAATATAGTGCCTTTACAACAACAACTTGCATTTATACAGCGCCTTTAACGTAGTAAAACATCCACAAGGCGCTTCACAGGAGCGATTATCAGACAAAATTTGACACCGAGCCACAGAAGGAGATATTAGGGCAGGTGACCAAAAGCTTGGTCAAAGAGGTAGGTTTTAAGGAGCGTCTTAAAGGAGGAGAGAGAGGCGGAGAGGTTTAGGGAGGGAATTCCAGAGCTTAGGGCCCAGGCAGCTGAAGGCACGGCCGCCAATGGCGGAGCGATGGAAATCGGGGGATGCGCAAGAGGCCAGAATTGGAGGAGCGCAGAGATCTCGGAGAGTTGTGGGGTTGAATGAGATTACAGAGATAGGGAGGGGGGGGTGAGGTCATGGAGGGATTTGTAAACAAGGATGAGAATTTTAAAATCGAGGTGTTGCCAATGTAGGTCAGCGAGCACAGTGATGGGTGAACGGGAACTGGTTTGGAATGTCCTGAACTCATTATATTTTTTCTCCCTCTCTCATCTGAACATTGGAAGCCAACTGGTTTCATTGTTGATCCTTAATGGTCGACCAATGCCAACTTGAGGTCATAATTGTCGTATGACTGGATAGCTCCACCAATGAGCTGGCACAGGCACGATGGGCCGAATGGTCTCCTTCTGTGCTGAATATTTCACACAAAGAGTGATATTGCTTTACTCAGAGTGACCAATACTTGGAATTGTCCTTTGAGTAAGGTCATGGAGTCATTCAAGAGGCAGTTAGAACTGGTGATGGAAGGATCATAGGCTTCTGTGGAAGGATGAGCTAGTAAGAGTATGGTAGCCTTATTTGTATTCTTTCCTGGGATGTGGGCGTCGCTGGCAAGGCCGGCATTTATTGCCCATCCCTAATCGCCCCTTGAGAAGGTGGTGGTGAGCCGCCTTCTTGAACCACTGCAGTCCGTGTGGCGAAGGTACTCCCACAGTGCTGTTAGGGAGGGAGTTCCAGGATTTTGACCCAGCGACGATGAAGGAACGGACGATATATTTCCAAGTCAGGATGGTGTGTGGCTTGGAGGGGAACTTGGAGGTGGTGGTGTTCCCATGCGCCTGCTGCCCTTGTCCTTCTAGGTGGTAGAGGTCGTGGGTTTGGGAGGGGCTGTCGAAGAAGCCTAGTGGTTATGGCACTCAGAGAATAGTAACTCAGAGACCCCACTGTGGCAAATTGTGAGATTTACTTTGATAATTGTGGGCCAGCATTGAAAATGACCATAAAAGCTTCTGGATAGTTGTAAAAACCCAACTGGTTCACAAGTGACCTTTAGGGAAGAGAACCGCGCCCCCCCCCCATGTGATTCTATTCCAATGCTCTCCGACCGTAAACTTCAGCTTATCCAAAACTCTGCTGCCCGTATCCTAATTCACACCAAGCCCCCTTCACCCATCACCCCCTGTGCTCACTGACCTACATTGGCTCCCGGTCAAACAACTCCTCGAATTTAAAATTCTCATCCTTGTTTTCCAATCCCTCCATGGCCTCGCCCCTCCCTATCTCTGTAATGTCCTCCAGCCCCACAACCCTCTGAGATCTCTGCGCTCCTCCAATTCTGACCTCTTGCGCATCCCCCAATTTTAATCGCTCCGCCATTGTCGGCCGTGCCTTCAGCTGCCTGGGCGCCAAGCTCTGGAATTCCCTCCCTAAACCTCTCCACCTCTCTCTCTCTCCTTTAAGACGCTCCTTAAAACCGACCTCTTTGACCAAGCTTTTGGTCACCTAATATCTCCTTCTGTGGCTCGGGGTCAGCGATTGTTTGATAATCGCTCCTGTGAAGCGCCTACGCTAAAGACGCTATATAAATACAAGTTGTTGTTTGACTCCAGTGCCACACTATGCGATTGACTCAAATGCCCTCGGGACAACTCAGGCTGTGACTAGTCCCAGTTTTGCCCACATCCCAAGAACAAATTTTATCTTTATGATTTTTCAAATTATATAATGGTTGACAAATTTAAAATTCTGTTAAAAACATTTTAAAAAATGAACTAAAATGTAAAAATTCTTTGACGTGCAATTGAATAAAATAACAAATTGAGTGTAGAAGACTGATTGAGCCATCCGTCAGTTAACAACCCGACGCAGATCCTTTACTTCTTCAATAGATGTGAGAGACAGAATGGTGCCCATTCATTCCCTTTGAGTGATTTTTCTTTTGTTTAACTTGCTAGATATTGTTCAACCTTTGCTTTTGACAATAATTTTAATTTGCCCTGTTTTTTGCTGCTCGGAACAGCTATTCAATTAATCAAACACTGAAATAACTCATTATTACATTAATGCTTTAATACTCCGGTGTATTGGCTGCAAGCATCCCCTATCCTGTGGGACTAGTCACATAAGATAATCTGTTGGAGTTTAATCAGAGATGCACACACAAACACTTAACTACCTTTTCACAGGTGCAAATAAACCTCGGGACATTACCTCATAATTTTAATATTTGTTACTCGATCAATAATCCATAAGAACATAAGAAATAGGAACAGGAGTCGGCCATTCGACCCCTCGAGCCTGATCCACCATTCATTAAGGTCATGGCTGATCTTTGACCTCAACTCCACTTTCCCGCCCGATCCCCATATCCCTTGATACCCCTAGAGTCCAAAAATCTATCGATCTCAGCCTTGAATATACTCAGTGACTCAGCATCCACAGCCCTCTGGGGCAGAGAATTCCAAAGATTCACAATCCTCTGAGTGAAGAAATTCCTCCTCATCTCGGTCCTAAATGGCCGGCTCCTTATCCTGAGACTATGACCCCTGGTTCCAGACTTTCCAGCCAGGGTGAAACAATCCCCTCCGAATCTATTATGGGTAAGGGTTAGATGTTGACTTTCAGCTTGCAGTTTTTCTCTTTTTGTGTTTAATGCTCCATACCCCCTCACTTCATTCTGGAGACTGTGCAGATAGCTGCTTCCTCCACCTCTAAAGCTCCAAAGGGACCTTGATAGATTAAGTGAGTGGGCAAAACTGCGGCAGATGCAGTTCAATGTCGGGAAAGTGTGAGCTCACCCACTTTGGATCTGAGAAAGATCGATCAGAGTATTTTCTAAATGGCGAGAAGCAAGGAACTGTGGAGGAACAGAGAGATTTAGGGGTCCATGTACAGAAATCACTAAAAACCAGTGGGACAGGTGCAAAAAATAATGAAAAAGGCTAATGGAATTCATCTCAAAGGGGCAGAAATACCAAGGGGTGGAAGTTATGATCTGTCAAGATATTAAGGGGAGCTGATGGGGTAGATAGAGAGAAACTATTTTGGCTGGTTATGGACTCTAGCACTAGGGGACATAGTCTAAAAATTAGAGCCAAACCTTTCAGCAGTGAAGTTAGGAAACACTTCTACACACAAAGGTTGGTAGAAGTTTGGAACTCTCTTCCGCAAATGGCAATTGATGCTGGATCAGTTGTTAATTTTAAATCAGACATTTATAGTTTTCTGTTAACCAAAGGTATTAAGGGATGTGGGCCAAAGGCGGGTATGTGGAGTTAGGTCACAGATCAGCCATGATCTCATTGAATGGCGGAACAGGTTCAAGGGGCTGAATGGCCTCCACCTGTTCCTATGTTCCTATTATGCTACAGTTATATAAAGCTCTGGTTACACCCCATTTATAGTGCTGGGTTCAGTTCTGGGCCCCGCGCCTCAGGAAGGTTATGTCGGCCTCGGAGAGGGAGCAGCGCAGATTCACCAGAATGATACCGGGGGCTTAAAGGGTTAAATGATGAGGAGATGTTGCACAGACTGGGCTTGTATTCCCCTGAATATAGAAGATTAAGCGGCGATCTAATTGAGGTGTTTAAGATGATTAAAGGAGTTGATGGAGTAGATCGAGAGAAACTATTTCCTCTGGTGGGCGGAGTCCAGAACAAGGGGGAATAACCTTAAAATTAGAGCCAGGCCGTTCAGGGGTGATGTCAGGAAGCACTTCTTCACACAAAGGGTGGTGGAAATCTGGAACTCTCGCCCCCAAAGAGCTATTGAGGCTGGGGGTCAATTGAAAATTTCAAACCCGAGATTGATCGATTTTTGTTGGGTAAGGGTATTAAGGGTTATGGAACCAAGGCGGGTAGATGGAGTTACGATACAGATCAGCCGCGATCTCCATATTACAAAAGGATACATAGATGCACTGGAGAAGGTACAAAAAAGATTTACATTCATGATACCAGAACTGAGAGGATATAACTATTAGGAAAGACTTGAACAGGCTGGAACTCTTTTAGAAAAGAAAAAGGTGAGGGGAGTGAATAGAGGTCTTTGAAATTATGAAGGGGTTTGATAGGGTAGATGTGGAGAAAATGTTTCCACATGTCGGGAGAGTGGGGTGGAGTCCAAATCTAGGGGCCATAAATAAAAGATAGTCACTGACATAAGAAAACTCACTGAGTGCTTGGTTTGAGTATAAAACAAGGCTTTAATCAACTGTTTCACAACCATGAGATTCTAGTTACATCACTAGTTCCTGGTTACAGAAACATCCTGAGCAAGCTGGGCCCACGCCCGAGTATTTATACTTTCCTTGGACGGCGCCACCAGCTGGCCGCCCAGTGTTATCTCATGAGTCATTTCTACATGAATGATAAGATTCATGACACTCACTAATAAATCCAATAGGATACATCCCTGTTTCTGGGACCTTGAGGGAAACTTCTTTCCCCAGAGAGTGGCGAGAATGTGGAACTCGCTACCACAGGGAGTGGTTGAGGCGAATAGTATCGATGCATTTAAGGGGAGGCTATGAACACATGAGGGAGAAAGGAATAGAAGGATATGTTGATGGGGCGAGATGAAGAGGGGTGGGAGGAGGCTCGTGTGGAGCATTAACACCGGCACGGACCAGTTGGGTCGAATGGCCTGTTTCTGTGCTGTACATTCTATGTAAGACCTCGGATTTACGACCCCCTGAGAGAAGAAATTCCTCCTCATCTCAGTTCTAAAAGGGCGACCCCTTTATTCTGAGACTGTGCCCCCGAGTTCTAGATTTCCCCATGAGGGGAAACATCCTCTCTGCATCTACCCTGTCGAGCCCCCTCAGTATCTTATGTTTCAATAAGATCACCTCTCATTCTTCTAAATTCCAATGAGTATAGGCCCAGCCTGCTCAACCTTTCCTCATAAGTCAAACCCCTCATCTCTGGAATTAACCTAGTGAATCGTCTCTGAACTGCCTCCAATGCAAGTATATCCTTCCTTAAGTAAGGAGACCAAAACTGTATGCAGTACTCCAGGTGTGGTCTCACCAATACCTTGTACAGTTGTAGCAGGACTTCCCTGCTTTTATACTCCAACCCCCTTGAAATAAAGGCCAACATTCCATTTGCCTTTTTGATTACTTGCTGTACCTGCATGCTAACTTTGTGTGTTTCATGCACAAGGACCCCCAGGTCCCTCTGAACTGTAGAATTTTGTAATCTCTCTCCGTTTAAATAATAGTTTGCTTTTTTATTTTTCCTGCCAAAGTGGATAAGCTCGCACTTTCCCACATTATACTCCATCTATCAAATGTTTGCCCACTCACCTAGCCTGTCTATGTCCCTTTGCAGATTCTTTGAGTCCTCTGCACAACTTGCTTTCCCACCCATCTTTGTATCATCCACAAACCTGGCTACATTACACTCGATCCCTTCATCCAAGTCATTAATGTAGATTGTAAATAGTTGGGGCCCCAGCACCGATCCTTGTGGCACCCCACTAGTTACCGTTTGCCAACCAGATAATTACCCATTTATCCCGACTCTCTGCTTTCTGTTAGTTAGCCAATTCTCTATCCATGCTAATTGATGTAAGAAAACTACTAGGCACTTGGTCAGAGTATTAAACAAGGCTTTAATCGACTGTTTCACAACATGGAAGTCTAGTTATCCTTCACTAGTTCATGTTTACAAAATGTCCCTGAGCAAGCTGGGCCCGTGCCCGAGTATTTATACTCTCCCTGGACAGCGCCACCAGCAGGCCGCCCAGTATATTTCATAAGTCCTTTCTACATAAATGGCACGATTTATGTCATTCTTCCCGCCTGAAAGATTGGAAGTCCGGTGGCTTCTTTCTACCGAATTAGTCGGACTAAGAATAGACGCAGCCGTTTGGATCTCCGTCGGTGGCCAGAAGGCACGTCTCCTCAGACCGTGTTTTGGTTCCTGGGTTGTTTAGTTTGTACCAGCGGGCTGGCAGAGTCTGTGTCACTTTGATCGACCCGAGGGGGACTGGGGAGATCGTGGCTCCGGGTGCGTTTGGATATCTATTGGTGGCCAGAAGGCACATCTCCTTGGACCGTGTTTTGGTCCCTGGGTTGCTCAGTTCATACCAGCGGGCTGGCAGAGTCCGTGTCGCCTTGATCGGCCTGAGGGGGACTGGGGAGATCGTGGCTCCGGGAGCTGGCTTCACCCTGCCCAGTAGTCGGTTACTGACCGGCGTCCTGGCTTTGGGTGGCCATCCCGCGGGGAGCACTCTGTTCCCCGGGTTGATCCAGTGGAATAGCTGGCAGATCCCTTGATGTCCCGGGTAGGGCGTCATCCTCAGAGGAGCACAGGGTATCGGCGTCATTGATATGGGTCCCACCCTCAATTGGGTCAGTAGGACCGGTTGGGCAGGGAGCCAGATCCCGGAGTGACACTGCGGATTCCCGGCCATCAGGGTACCACACGTATGCGTACGTGGGATTTGTTGTGTATGTACCTTTAAGAGAATAACTGGTCTCAGACTGCAGTACCGGCAGTGACCACCCCTGTATAAAAGGCGCTAGAGAGCCTCGGTTGTTTAGTTTCGTTATTGCCTTTCACCAGTAAAGATCTGTTTGTTTCACTCCTGCTAGTCCGTGTCTAAATCATTCATGGACTTAACACTGGCGACGAGTAAGAAACGAACTTACCTGCAACTCAGCAGCAGCTCCGATGACGTTATTGAAGGTCGGAGCCAGAAGAAAAAAAAAGAGGCCATTGAAACTCGAGAAACGGGCGTCAACAGTCAATCATCGGGTTCAAGACTTTGCAGGAGCGACTTTCCAGAGCCAGGCTGGGTTCCTCGGTCCATGGTTTCCCAGCTAATCGGGCTGGTGGCAGGTAGTGCTCTGATCCTTCCTGGGCTGTGGCGGGCTGAAGCTCGATCGGGTGGCTTTTCAACGGGGCCGGGCAGCGAGTCGGGAAGCAAGGAGAGAGAGAGAGGGTGGAGCACACAGGGCGCGGCCGGTGTTTCGAAGCCGGGCAGCGTTCAGACCTCAGAAGAGGGAGGGAAGTGTCCCAAAGGGTCCGCTCCACGACGGGAAAATAATAGAAGAAAAAGAATACGCGCAAGAAACCGTGGAAAGCAGTGCTAACAACAGCGGGGAAGAAGGAAAAGCGCGGGAGGCGCCATTTTGTTAAATCGGAGAAGAAGGCAAAGCGCGGGAGGCGCCATTTTAAATTTGCAAGATGCCGAAGACTGGCTGTATCACTGCTTTTGATAATACATTAGAGGACTGGACCACGTATATGGAAAGAGTCGAGGTATATTTCGAGGCAAACGATATAGCGGAGGGGAAAAAGGCATCGATATTGTTAAACTTAATGGCCGCTAGAACGTACGGCCTATTGCGGGACCTGATTACTCCAGCCAAACCGAAGGCGAAGAGTTTTAACGAAATTGTTGCTGTTCTACAGGAGCACTTAAACCCTGCACCGCTGTTGATAGCAGAAAGATTTAAATTCCACAGGAGAACTCAGTACAAAGATGAGAGCAATGCTGAGTATCTTACGGAACTATGCAAGCTATCAAAGCACTGCCAGTTTGGAGCAGGACTGGCAGATACCCTACGGGACAAATTTGTCTGTGGACTCCTGAGTGAAGGAACACAGAAGAAGTTACTCGCAGAAAAAGAGCTGACGCTAGATAAGGCTTTCAGCGTGGCAGTATCATATGAAGCAGCAGCCAGGGGAGCTGCAGAAATTCAACAAAAACCACAGGAATACGGCACCCACGAAATGACACGGGGATTTGCAAAATGTTATCGCTGCGGCAGAACTAACCATGACCAGAAGGACTGCTGGTCCAAAGACAAAATATGCAGACAATGCGAGAAGATTGGACACATTGCACGAGTTTGTAGGTCTGGGAAGAAGACCAGCGACAACAAAAAGGCTACTAAGGAACCGTACAAGAAAGTACAAAAGATGACAGACAGTAGTTCCAAAGACCAGATGAGCGATAGTGAATCCGGAAACAGGAGACTAAGCTGTCTCAAACCTCACAATGTAATCGCAAAAGAGGATCACCGAACCATTTGGGTCACTCTCACAATAACAGGGTCCCAAGTTAAAATGGAATTGGATACAGGATCAGCGCTAACCGTCATGAATCGACGAGACTACGAGCGGCTATTTTCACACATACCCTTGAGAGAGACATCCATCGTCTTGACGACGTATACGGGGCAAAAAGTATACCCCAGAGGAAAAATAAGGGTGCCTGTCGAATACAATGGCAAGAAAATACAGAAATTGTATCTCTACATACTGCCAAATGGTGGACCACCGTTATTGGGACGGGAATGGATCAGGAAGATAAACTTAGATTGGCATTCCATTCATGCAATGACGGTGGACGGTAAAAAAGATGAAGACGTCACTCCTGGACGATTGTCAACAATCTTAGCTTACCCCAAAGAGGCGTTATCCAGACAGAATCAGGAAGCCTCCTCAAAGACTGAACTTATAATTGCTTAAACTTAACCACTGTATCTAGTAACAGTAATTGTGATTGTAATTCGTTATCATTTAACTGTTAAATGAATGTTATGTACTGTTTATCTAAAAGGGGAGGAATTGTTGTGAATGTACCTTTAAGAGAATAACTGGTCTCAGACTGCAGTACCGGCAGTGACCACCCCTGTATAAAAGGCGCTAGAGAGCCTCGGTTGTTTAGTTTCGTTATTGCCTTTCACCAGTAAAGATCTGTTTGTTTCACTCCTGCTAGTCCGTGTCTAAATCATTCACGGACTTAACAGGATTGACATCCGTCAGTTCCACTTTGTCGACGATTTATGTCACTAATATATCACCCCCAAGTCCGTGAGCTCTTATCTTATGCAGTAACCTTTTATGTGGCACCTTATCGAATGCCTTCTGGAAATCCAAATACACCACATCCACTGGCTCACCCTGTTAGTCCCATTATTTTACCGAGTACTATTTCCTTAGTGATAGTGATTGTCTTTAGTTCCCCACTCCCTGTGGCCCCTTGATTATCCATTATTGGGATGTTGTTAGTGTCTTCTACAGTGAAGACAGATGAAAAATATTTGTTCAGAGTCTCTGCCATTTCCACGTTCCCCATTACTAATTCCCCAGTCTCATCCTCTAGGGGACCAACATTTACTTTAGCTACCCTCTTCCTTTTTATATACCTGTAGAAGCTCTTACTATCTGTTTTAATGTTTCTTGCCAGCTTACTCTCATAATTCATCTTCTCTCTCTTTATTATTTTTTTAGTCATCCTTTGCGGATTTAAAAAACTTTTCCAATCCTCTGCTCTCCCACCAATCTTGGCAACATTGTATGCCTTCGTTTTCAATTTGATACCATCCTTTACTTCCTTAGTTAGCCACAGATGGTGCTCCCTTCTCTTAAAATCTTTCTTTCTCACTGTGTGTGTGTGAGTGTGTGTGTGTGTGAGTGTGTGTGAGTGTGAGTGTGAGTGTGTAAGTGTGTGTGTGTCAGTGTGTGTGAGTGTCAGTGTGAGTGTGTAACTGTGAGTGTGTGTGTGTGAGTGTGAGTGTGTGTGTGTCAGTGTGTGTGTGAGTGTGAGTGTCAGTGTGAGTGTGTGTGTGTCAGTGTGTGTGGGTCAGTGTGTGTGTGTGTGTGTGTGAGTGTGAGTGTCAGTGTGAGTGTGAGTGTGTGTGTGTCTCAGTGTGAGTGTGTGTGAGTGTGAGTGTCAGTGTGAGTGTGTTAGTGTGTGTGTCAGTGTGTGTGTGTGTGAGTGTGTGTATGTGTGTGTGTGTGTGTGTGTGAGTGTGTATGAGTGTGACTGTGTGTGAGTGTGAGTGTGTGAGTGTGTGTGTGTGAGTGTGTGTGAGTGTGTGTGTGTGAGTGTGTGTGAGTGTGTGTGAGTGTGTGTGAGTGTGTGTGAGTGTGTGTGAGTGTGTGTGTGTGAGTGTGCGTGTGTGAGTGTGTGTGTGTGTGTGTGAGTGCATGTGTGAGTGTGTGTGTGAGTGTGTGTGTGTGTGAGTGTGAGTGTGTGTGTGTGAGTGCGTGTGTGAGTGTGTGTGTGTGAGTGCGTGTGTGTGTGTGTGAGTGCGTGTGTGAGTGTGTGTGAGTGCGTGTGTGAGTGTATGTGAGTGTGTGTGTGAGTGTGTGTGAGTGCGTGTGTGAGTGAGTGTGTGTGTGTGTGTGTCAGTGTGTGTGAGTGTGTGTGTGAGTGTGTGTGTGTGAGTGTGTGTGAGTGTGTGTGAGTGTGTGTGTGTGAGTGTGCGTGTGTGTGTGTGTGTGTGTGTGTGAGTGCATGTGTGAGTGTGAGTGTGAGTGTGTGTGTGAGTGTGAGTGTGTGAGTGCATGTGTGAGTGTGTGTGTGTGAGTGCGTGTGTGAGTGTGTGTGAGTGCGTGTGTGAGTGTGTGTGAGTGCGTGTGTGAGTGTATGTGAGTGTGTGTGTGAGTGCGTGTGTGAGTGAGTGTGTGTGTGTGTGTGTCAGTGTGTGTGAGTGTGTGTGTGAGTGTGTGTGTGTGAGTGTGTGTGTGTGAGTGTGCGAGTGTGCGAGTGTGTGAGTGCGTGTGTGAGTGTGTGTGAGTGCATGTGTGTGTGTGTGTGTGCGTGAGTGTGTGAGTGTGTGTGTGAGTGTGTGAGTGTGTGTGTGCGTGAGTGTGTGTGTGTGTGTGCGTGAGTGTGTGTGTGTGTGTGAGTGTGTGTGTGTGTGTCAGTGTGTGTGAGTGTGTGTGTGTGTGTGAGTGTGTGTGTGTCAGTGTGTGTGAGTGTGTGTGTGTGTGTGTGAGTGTGTGTGTGTGTGTCACTGTGTGTGAGTGTGTGTGTGTGTCAGTGTGAGTGTGTGTGTGAGTGTGTGTGTGTGTGTGTGCGTGAGTGTGCGAGTGTGTGTGAGTGTGAGTGTGTGTGTGTGTGTGAGTGTGTGTGTCAGTGTGTG